>NC_057413.1:34555917-34737384 GCF_019320065.1 Cervus canadensis
AAAAAAAAAAAAAAAAAAAAAAAAAAAAAAAAAAAGAGTCTTCTCCAACACCACAGTTCAAAAGCATCAATTCTTTGGCGTTCAGCTTTCTTTATAGTCCAACTCTCACATCCATACCACTGACCACTGGAAAAACCATAGCCTTGACCTATATTATAGAGATGATTTCCCTCACCTCAAATACTCGCAATAACCAAGAACCTCAGGGATGAAAAAATAATCTAACTCATTTTAATTTGTGGATAATCTATTCTTTAGTTCCAAAGGTTTTAGCTTTCTTTGACTATGATAGTCTTAAATTTCACTCATCTACCAAGATATGCAGATGAAACAACCCTTATCGCAGAAAGCGAAGAGAAAGTAAAGAGCCTCGAGCCTCTTGATGAAGGTGAAAGAGGAGAGAGAAAAAGCTGGCTTAAAACTCGACATTCAAAAAACTAAGATCATGGCATCCGGTCCCATCACTTCATGGCAAAGAGATGGGGAAACAGTGGAAACAGTGTCAGACTTTATTTTCTTGGGCTCCAAAATCCTGCAGATGGTGACTGCAGCCATGAAATTAAAAGACGCTTGCTCCTTGGGAAAAAAGCTATGACCAACCTAGACAGCACAGTAAAAAGCAGACACAACACTTCGCCAACAAGTCTGTGTAGTCAAAGGTATGGTTTTTCCAGTAGTCATGTATGGATGTGAAAGTTGGACTATAAAGAAAGCTGAGCACTGAAGAATTGATGCCTTCGAACTGCGGCGCTGGAGAAGACTCTTGACAGTCCCCTGGACAGCAAGATCAAACAAGACAATCCTAAAGGAAATCAACCCTGAATACTCACTGGAAGAACTGATGCTGAAGATGAAGTTCCAATACTTTGGCTGAATACTGAAGTGAAGAGCTGACTTATTGGAAAAGATCCTGATGCTAAAGACTGAAGGCAGGAGGAGAAGGGGCAAGAGAGGATGAGATGGTTGGATGTCGTCACTGACTCAATGGACATGAGCTGGAGCAAGCTCTGGGAGTTGGTGATGGATAGGGAGGCTTGGTGTGCTGCAATCCATGGGGTCGCAAAGAGTCAGACATGACTGAGCGACTGAACAACCACCACCATCAAGATGTAGGTTTTTCTTATTTTTCCTCCTTGGTATTTTATTAGTTCTTCCAATCTGAAGTCTTTGTTTTCTTAATTCTGAATAACTAACCATCATTAGTTCTTCAAATATTCTTCTCTCTGCCAATTTCTCTTCTCCCTCTGAAGTCCTACTCTCTGAATATTGGCACCACTCTCTCTCCTCCATATTTCTTAGCTTATTTGCTATTTTCTCCCTGCTTTTCCTCTGCCTCCAGAATTCCTTAACATGACCTTCAAGTTCAATAATTTGCTTTTCACTTGTATCCATCTTGTTTATCTGATTTATTAAGTTCTATAACTCCAACTATTCTGTCATATCTAGTATTTCCATCTTTTTCTTTCTGACTTCTTGTTTCTTCTGAATACTACTAAGTATGCTCCTTTATCACTGAGTATGTGCATTATGTTTATTATACATTATTAATTTTTCTATTCTAATGATCCTATTTCATGAGGCATATATCATTCAGTTTATGTTTTCACTAGTAGTTGTACTCTTCATGTGTCTAATTATTTTAACCTATGCAGTCATATTCACAAAGGGTATGAGCTAACAGATCTGGAAAGCTGTGGAAAACGGCCCAAATTCAAGTCCTATCCTTCCCTGTGAATTTGAAAAGGAGGGGGGGGGGGGGTGGGATGAGCCACAGGCACTCTCGAGCACTTACTTCTGCTGACTAGATGGGTCTGGCCTTTGAGCTCTGAGAGCAGCAGCAATGGGAGAAGGTAGTCCCCACACAGTCCTCAGGCCCTGGGAAGAGAGAGTGCCCCGTCTTCTCCACTCTTCCCCCCAGCAGGACTCCTGTGCTGTCCTGACAGGGCCTGCCCGCATCAATTTCTGCAGCAGTCAAAACAGGCGATCATTATTTCAAGCCAAAGGAGAAAGATCAAAAAGAAAACTTAAGAGGAAAAATCTTAAAACAATGGACCTTCTCCTGAGTCCTCAGGCCTATAGCTAAGACTGAACCACCTACACACACACCAACCCACAACAGCCTCACCACCCCTGGAGTTTCCAGAACTATTTTAGTTATTTTCTGAGATCCAGGCTTTCCTCTTACATCTGCAGTGTCTCCATGGTTAGTTTGGGGAAAGGAGCCAACAGCCCTCATCACCTCTCCATCCTGACAGAGTGTCAAGTAACTTAGCAAAGCAACAGGCTCCCTGTGCTACAGTTTAGGAAAATGGTAACATATAGAAAACAGGGTTATCTGCAAGGATAACTGATGACACTGAGTACAAATAAAGCAGGACATGCTCACTTAAAAATACAAATAAACCTCTAATACAATTGTCAGACCGATGCCAACAATTGAGAGTAACTCTTAAAACAGAGCCAGACTCTCTGACACATCCCACCCCAAGATGCCTCTGGCACAACACAAGCATCACAGGGACGCCCGCAGCCCTGGCGCAAGTCTCAGGCCAGAGCATCTCCTTACGAGGACACACGCTCTCCCGGCCTGGGACGCTCACTCTTCTCTTGGGAGCTCTCCCTGCTCGAGGTCTGGCGTGTACTTTTTCATTCTGCATAAACCTCTGAGAGTGGCAGCTGGCCAAGCCCACTGCCACAGCTGCCGCGGGCAGGGAGGGGATGGGTCCTCAGCCTACAGCGCAGAGGGACGTCAACAGACCACCCCCTGCAACCCCGCTAACCGGGCCCATCTACTGCTGAAGCTGACCCTGGCCTGCCTCTTCTCCCCAGGAGCAAATGCTATTTCACCCCGGTTTGAGAGTCGTGCCTTCTGCGGTGACCTCAGCACCTACAGGCCAGTGGGTTGCCCTCCTAGGTCACGCGTGTGCTCCCCTCCCAAGGTGGGGGCTCCTCCTCTGTGATGCTGACACGTGGTACTTGCTTCAAGTAAAAACACATTCTCAAAATCATAGATTTTTCCATGAAAGTCCAGATGATTTGAACCGACATGTTACTTTTGAGTTAATCACAGTTTTTGCTTTAAAAGGCAGTCCTGAAACCTAAAGCAGAAATCCTAGCATTTACTTGGAACCACTGCCCCTGCTCACACTACACTGAAGATGATGGAGATGGGGCCCTGGAGGAGGCGGAGAGACAGGGAAGGCTGCTGAGACGGTAATCCCACAAACGCTGAGCCACCAGATCCCAAACATCACCACCAGCAGCACCTCATCACTGGCCTCTGTCCTAGCGGTCCCAGCCTTGGGTCACACGCTAGGACTTTAACGTGTGGGAGGCTGAAGGGGGAATCAGCCAGGAGAAACACTGTTATGAACAATGCCTATCTGAACTTCAAGTTACCCAAGCCTGGAGTAGGTATTTAATTCCTTAAGACTTAAACTTTGTCATCTGTAAAGTGACGGAACTACTTCCTATTTCACATGGCTACTGTAAGAAATAAAAATAATAAATGAAGGAAACTTACAGATTTATAATATAGTATATACTTGTAATATAACATAGTATGCTATATACAATACATTGAGCAAACATGCACTGTGCAAAACAACAGGGTCCATGCTGAGAGCGAGCACTAGCTGCCGCTGGTACTAACCACTACTACAGCTACCGCCTCACATTACTATTACTTCTATTATTTCAATCATACTGTCTGAGCTTCAGTCAGAATTAACACGCTTACTCTTGAGGCAATTATGCTAAGAATACATTTACTGATTTCTCAAGTTATTTCAATTTCCAATGGATCCAATCTATTTCTTAAAAGAATCCAAAAATCTATTATTATATGATTTTAGTAAAATGCCACCTCCACAAAATATCTGCTTCTCATTTTACTTCTAAATACAGTGTTTACAGTATAAACTCAGCCCCAAGCATGATACACATTTCTACTACAATATTACCCCAAAAGTAGACAATTCTTTAAAAATAAATATATATACATTAATACAGACACCTTGAATCACATTAGGTTATATCTCTTTTATAGTAGTTTCCACCTTCTTGTCCATCTTTTACTATATGAACATTTCAAAGAAGAGTGCAAACTTGAATACACTGATTCAAAACCAAATTGCATGCTTTACCCAATTAAAATTTAACATTAAGCTGATTGGAAGGCATTTTTTTGTTGTCACTTTCTAGCAGAATTGTTAGAACTTCACTAGGGATCTTTTGTTTTTCTGATGCAACAGTGAATAAACATTCAATAGCTAAATAAATGTCACAAAACGAACATTAAATGCCTTTGCCACTCAATGAACTGAGTCATTGGAAAAGACCTTGATACTGAGAAAGACTGAGGGCAGGAGGAGAAGGGGATGACAGAGGATGAGATGGTTGGATGGCAGCACCGACTCAATGGACATGAGTTTGAGCAAGCTGTGGGAGCTGGTGAGGGACAGGGAGGCCTGGCGTGCTGCGGTCCATGGGGTCGCAGAGTCAAACACAACTGAGCGACTGAACTGAACTGAAACAAGTTTTTCTGAAATGCTTTACTTTAGGAATATGAGTAAAACCCCGATGCTTCTAACTAGAAGAAATTATCTTCTGTGTGAGGGGAAGAGGAGATTATGGCTTCAGCAACTGTTAAATGAGTAACCAACCACAGAAATACCTGTTAAGTCTCTCTCAATTTTGAGGCACTTTCCCATGACACTCACCTCCCCCGGTGAAACACCACTGGTGTTCCGGTATGCTCCAAGATCTCGTTTCTGACATGCAGGCGAGTCCCTCAGCGTGCACCTGGACTGGCTGAGTTATGAAGATGACACCCGTGCTGGGCCAGGTGGCCGCATCAGGGACACTGGGCCACAGCAGGAACGTGTCCCAGGCGCGCAGTGCCCTTTAAAGGGGAAGCCGAGTCAAGGCTCTGCTCAGGCCAGGTCTGAGAACAGGAGGCTTCAGGAACCTGCCCACCCCACCCCCCCATCTCACTCACCTCCTGCCTATGCCCCCCTCTGCCATGCCAGGAATCAGCTAAATACAGGTCTGTTCTGCTTTTCCCTTAAGTAACTCTCAAGTGACCCCTCCCTGTCTTCAAGACACCGTCCTCCCCGTCGAATCTGGTTTGCCTCTCTCGCTTCTCTGGCCACATCCCTCACCCTCCCTGAACCCCAGCCCTCAGCAGCAGTCAGGGTCCCGGAGCTCCACACCTCTGCCCTCTGGACTCCACATCCCACCCCGTCCATTCCTGTGAGCCTCCAGGGAACATCTCCCATCCATCCCAGTCAAAACCTCCCGTGCGTGTATGCTTTCCTATTGCTCTCCCTCTCCTGGAGTCCAGGCTTCTTGATACAGACCAGGCCGTGTTCGTCTCTGCCCCCATAAATGCAGCAAAGAGTTTACACTCAATAAAAACTCTGTCAAACGAATGAACTAGCCTTGACATGTAAGGAAGATGCCCTACCTGTGGTAAGCACTCATTAAACACCTACCAAATAAATGAATAAGTAGATAATACTCTAGCTACTAATCATCTGTGGACCACTATGGACATTCCCACTTCCTATAACTTAAGAGTTCTCAAAATACAGATTAAGTTTTTCTTATCTTCTACTCTGCCTTGGAGACCTAAAACTCAAAGAACAATAAAATAATATACGTACTAGCCCTTTCCATCAAGCAATATCCACTCAGATCTGATGTTAAAGGTCACAAACATCAAACACTGAACTAATTCACAGGACCTGTCTCCGTCCACCTACATGAGCAGAACTCTCAGAGACAAGGAACAGACGCCAAACTCTAACCACCCAAGGAGGAAAACAGCAACTGTGAAAGGGGTCCAGGTTGGAGCGACTCAGAGACGCTCAGGAAGAGCTACAGCCAACAGGGCCGCGGCAGGCCTCACAGAACACAGGCCAGCTCCCCATCAGCTCCGTCCGCAGAAAGACATCCTGGGTTAACTACCAAGGCCAAATGAATGTGAAGCTGTGATTTCCTGGCCTATGTGACAGGGTCATAGAACCTGGGCCTCCATTTGTGGGTTTTTATCCCTCTACTCATCACCCTACCCAGTTAAACCACTAGTCAAACGTTTCCAAACACCGGCTCCATAGTAACTGTCTTTACAACCTCACTGGCAAGGATCCACCCCCTCATCACTATTCGGTCACTGTTCTGGGTGCTAAGGACAGAATACTGAACCAAGCAAAGCCCCTGCCCCCGGTGGTGGAGACAGTCAACATAAAGTTTAAGGTCAAGACAACTGAGTGTGATAATGACAATGCAAAGAAAGAGGCTGATGAGGACAGCTCAGAAGGGCCCAGCCACTGAAGGCAGGAAAGCTTCTCTGAGAATAGAACACCTGCAGAATGAGACATAAACACAGTGAAAGCCCAGACCATCTCAGCAACTGGGGGAAGAGACTCCAGAATGAGGGGAAAACAATGCCTGAAGTCCAAATGAGAACCAAATGCTGGACATGAGTGGCCTCAGGAAAGAAGAGAAAGGAAGGCCTGAAACAAGGACAGGATGGACTGGCTGGCAAAGGAGCTGGCAAGAGAAAGGGTCTCACAAACAACCCTCAGCAGACTTTCTCACTCAGCAGACATCGCACTTTCGGACCAGGGTTAAGAGTCGGATTCTTTACCCTGTCGGTGGTAAGGAGCCATGTGAGTGTCTCCTCATCCCAAACCAACTGCTTTACTTAAGACTTGCACCTACACCTTCTACTCTAGAATAACAAGAACAGCAAAACAACCACAACAGTTAATCACTCCGTAATCCCTACAACAATCCCTCCCTCCATTGTTGACTTCCTGAACATCTGTGTAAATACTATAATGCATCAGATTTTTGAACCTGTTATTCTAGCTTCTGGTCTAACAGTCATCAAATTTGGTTTGGGTGGGGTTTTTTTAAGCTTTAGATCATATGTGATAAGTTTTCATGTTTGCCATAATACTTTTACTAAATATAATTTCTAAGGTAGTTCATAAGACAGAGGTAGATACGCGTATGTCCCTTTTAAAACCGGCCCAGAGAGAGGATTATAAGACATACTGTTTATGCTGCTGGCATTTCTCTTTGCTGCTGCTGCTGTTTAAACTTTCTGATGAAAGACTGTGTTGTGCTCATATCCTAAGGCTTTAATCAAAGCCATGGTTTACAAAATAAGTAATCTGGAATCATCCAAAATATCCTGTAAAAGAAAATCTACTTTCCTAACAGGATCGAGGAGGCCTCTGACACTGGTGCTCGGTCTCCCTGCTCACATCCTGTTCCTTCCTCCATGGTCCAGGGGTGAGGGGTTTAGTCTCCTGGGTACGGACGACACCTCCTCCGTCCCTGACGCTCTCCCTCGGCTGCCCTCTCGCCTGGCTTCTTCCTTTCCAGTACCCTTGCTTTGCAGCTTTGAGATGATCTGCTGTCACCTGCATCTTACATCATTCATGGTTCTATTGGTTCCTCTATTCTCTTCATATATGCATGCTTATTTCAGTGTTAAAAAAAAAAAATCCCCAAACTTCCTGCTGACACGTACATGTAAGTCTCTCCAGCTCAGGCATCTGCACATCCCACTGGACTGCAGGGGCTCCTACACCCTTCCTCCAGCCGCCTCTTCCTCCACCTTCTGTGGGACAGGACCCTGCTGGCCACCAATATCTACTAAACTGGTCCCTCCAAGGTTTCTTTTGCTTGCTATTGCCCATCTCCAAGCAAAAGGTGAAGTATCATCTCTCTATATTCCATCTTCAAATAGTTCAAGCCCAAACCTTTCTCTAAGCTGCAGACTCAGATTTACAACTTCCTTCTGGACACCTCCACCCAAAGACTCCAGATACACTTAAAATTTGAAACCAAATTAGTCACTGTCTCAAAACCAAAAAGAAAATTCTGAATTTACTTTTGTCAAAAGTACCCCAAACTTTCATCACCTAACACCAATACCCAAGTTTTCATCACACTTTTTCTCTCCGTGGTCTTCCCAGTCCATGTCCACACAGATATCCCCACCACCCCTCTCTGCTAGACTGAATCTATGATGACAACTCTCAGCCCACAAGTTCTCTCCACATGGATCACCTGCCTGACTCGCTCCTTCCACCCCATCGGCAGCTAAGGAAACCCTGCTCATGCCTCAAGGCTCATGCAAGGAGAGACCTTCTGAACGCCTGTCCTGCCTCCCTCAACCAGGTATCAACTCCCCTTCCGCTGAATGCCACCAATGACTATTTCTAGAATGGAAATCCACATTCAGCCTGATAATACAGTCCTTTGCTTTGCTTTTTGTCACACTACATGGCCTCCATATTCATGGCTACATTACTCATCTTTTTATCTTGTCTAGCATCTAGCTGCTGACCTTGCAGATGGTTGACAATACACATTGGCTGGATTTCCAACAGACTAAGTGTTCTTAAAATCTTAAACACACATGCACACACACACACTTAAATACGCTGCCAGGTCTCTACCTACAACTCCTGTAGTCATCTAAGCACCATTATGAGGACTGTGGTGCCCTCGAATGTCACATTAAATGTCACACGTATATGGAATATTCTATCTAGCTGTGACAGAAAAGACAATTTAAAAAAAAAAGTTCCTTTCCCTGCACGATACTAATAAGAACATTTTAAATTATGCTTAATCTAATGCTTAAGATTTCTATCTTTTAGAAATCTCCAAAGAAGAGCTGCAAATTATCTCCTACTCAGACAGGCAAAATCATTAGTTTTCTCATACTCAAGATAAGACCTGAGAAACAAGATGAATTTATGAAAAGGGTATGAATAAAAGCAGTCAATGTATAACTTTCCAATTCCTGTTCTTCTTCAAAGAACTATTTTAAGTATTGATTTTTTTGAGCAGTTCACAAATACATCAATCAAGTAACTATGGTCAATCAAGCAATTTCAAATGTGTTTTATACACACACACACATATGTAAGTGAGTAATACTCACTCAGCAATATCCAACTCTGCCATCCCAAGAACTGTAGCCTACCAGGCTCCTCTGTCCACAGGATTCTCCAGGCAAGTGTATTGCCATTTTCCTTCTTTTATATATATATATACTCACACATATATATGCATATATTTTTTTTCAAGAAAATTAGAGATACCAAGGGAACATTTCATGCAAAGATGGGCTCAATAAAGGACAGAAATGGTATGGACCTAACACAAGCAGAAGATATTAAGAAGAGGTGGCAAGAATACACAGAACTATACAAAAAAGATCTTCATGACCCAGATAATCATGATGGTATGATCATCCACCTAGAGCCAGACATCCTGGAATGCAAAGTCAAGTGGGCCTTAGGAAGCATCACTACGAACAAAGCTAGTAGAGGTGATGGAATTCCAGTTGAGCTATTTCAAATCCTAAAAGATGATGTTGTTAAAGCACTCCACTCAATATGCCAGCAAATTTGGAAAACTCAATAGTGGCCACAGGACTGGAAAAGGTCAGTTTTCATTCCATATCTCAAAAAAAGGCAATGCCAAAAATGTCCAAACTACTGCACAATTGCACTCATCTCATACTTATCAAAACAATGCTCACAATTCTCCAAGCCAGGCTTCAACAGTACGTGAAACATGAACTTCCAGATGTTCAAGCTGGATTTGGAAAAGACAGAGGAACCAGGGATGAAATTGCCAACATCTGTTGGATCACAGAAAAAGCAATCTGAAAAAAGAGATGGGAATACCAGACCACTTGACCTGCCTCTTGAGAAATCTGTATGTAGGTCAGGAAGCAACAGTTAGAACTGGACATGGAACAACAGACTGGTTCCAAATTGGGAAAGGAGTGCATCAAGGCTGTATATTGTCACCCTGCTTATTTAACTTATATGCAGAGTACATCATGAGAAATGCTGGACTGAATGAAGCACAAGCTGGAATCAAGATTGCCAGGAGAAATATCAATAACCTCAGATATGCAAATGACATCAGGCTTATGGCAGAAAGCGAAGAAGAACTAAAGAGCCTCTTGATGAAAGTGAAAGAGGAAAGTGAAAAAGTTGGCTTAAATCTCAACATTCAGAAAACTAAGATCATGGCATCTGGTCTCATCACTTCATGGCAAATAGATGGGGAAACAGTGGAAACAGTGAGAGACATTAGTTTTGGGGGCTCCAAAATCACTGCAGATGGTGATTGCAGCCATGAAATTAAAAGACACTTGCTCCGTGGAAGAATAGTTATGACCAACCTAGACAGCATATTAAAAGCAGAGACAATACTTTGCCAACAAAGGTCTGTCTAGTCAAAGCTATGGTTTTTCCAGTAGTCATGTATGGATGTGAGAGTTGGACTATAAAAAAAGCTGAGTGCTGAAGAACTGATGCTTTTGAACTGTGGTGTTGGAGAAGACTCTTGAGAGTCCCTTGGACTGCAAGGAGATCCAACCAGTCCAACCTAAAGGAGATCAGTCCTAAATATTCATTGGAAGGACTGATGCTGAAGCTGAAACTCCAATACTTTGGCCACCTGATGCAAAGAACTGACTCATTTGAAAAGACCCTGATGATGGGAAAGATTGAAGGCGGGAGGAGAAGGGGACGACAGAGGATGAGATGGTTGGATGGCATCACCGACTCAATGGACATGAGTTTGAGTAAACTCCGGGAGTTGGTTTTGGACAGGGAGGCCTGGCATGCTGCAGTCCATGGGGCTGCAAAGAGTCGGACATGACTGAGCAACTGAACTGAACTGATACATATATATATATGTATATATTTATCTGCGTATATATACACACTCATATATGTATTAGAAAGATGACCATTTAATGCTCAGAATTAGAAACTAACCCTCAAATAAATCAGATGATCTATTCTTTCCCACTCCTTCCAGTTTTATTGAGACATAGTTGACACACAGCACTGTACAACTTTAGAGTATGCAGCATAATGACCTGACTTACAGACATCATGAAATGACGACCGCAGTAAGTTTAGTGAACATCCATCCTCTCACATAGAAACAAAAATAAAATCAAAAACATGTTTTTCTTATAGTGGGAACTCAGGATTTACTCTCTTAACAACTTTCATATATAAGGTACAGCAGTGTTACTTATATTTATCATATGGTATATTATATTCCTAGTTGTTATTTATCTTACAGCTGGAAGTTCATACCTCTTAACCACCTTATTTAATGCCCCCTTCTCCCTACCTCCTGCATCTGATAGCCACAAATCTCATCTCCTTTTCCTATGAGTTTGCTTGTTTATTTGAAGTATAATTGGCCTACAACACTAGTTGCTGTTACACAATATAGTTACAGGTGTATCTATATATCATAAAATCAATGCTCTATTCTTAATGCATGCACTTTCTTCCCATTTTCAGCCTAGCTGCTAAAATTTAGATAACATGTTTTAACCTAGAATGCAGTTTTACTGAGTCTCTTCACTCTCCAGGAGAGTCCATGAGAGAGCCACAGAACAGTGACACCGTATCACAGCTGAGAGCCCAGCCAAAGGAACGGTCAGATGGTATTGCTAACTAACCTTCAAACTCAGGTCTGTCCAACCTCAGGGCAGATACAAATTTCAACACCCCCCCCCCACACACACACACACCAAAGTTAAGAAAAGATACATTCTCACAATGGAAAAATTAAATATTAGTGGAGTCATGTTAATCTGCTTTTTGTATATCAAGAAATATACAAATATATACCCCTTATTTGCTCAATTTGTTACAACAAACATACAGTATTTCATAATTTAAGAAAAAGAATTTAACAGGAAAGTTACAATACAAAGCAGTATGATGGTGGTGGGGAACACAGATAAGTATGCGTGACCTCTGGCAAGTTGCTTAGCCTCTCTGAGCCTCAATTCTTTTTTGTTGCTGTTTATTTTTTAATTTCAGGATAACTGCTTTATAAGGTTGTGCTGTCTTGTGCCATACAACAATGTGAATCAGTCACAATTTTATATATACATATATATATGTGTGTGTGTATATATATATATACACACACACACATACCCTCCGAGTCTCAGTTCTTAATCTGTAAAGTTAGAAATCCCTACACCTCATAGACTGTGGTTATATTGAAATATGCAGATTATCTGGCTTACAATAAACACCAGCACCAACCATTATTGTCATTTTACAGTTGGTTATTATTTATATAATCAGTTCACACACTATCTATTTATTATGGCCATGCGTGACAAATACTATGCTATCTATTATAAAATGTAAATAGCTTCCAGCTTCAGTGGGGTGTATGATACTTATTATAAAAATATTGCTTATAACACATATACACACTAACTACTGTTTTATGCTGACCTCTTCCACAGAAGCTATTATCTGTCTCTAAACAAATACATCTATCTTCAGTTGAGCTTCCAATCCCCTCTTGCCATTCACTTGCACTATGACACTTTCCTATTATTCCACCCTTAAAAGCTGACAGATACAGATAGTTGCTGCTTAACCAAATATCTACGGCTATTACTGCTACCATTAGTAGAATGTAGTATAAAAAAACTCTTTAAAAGTTTTTTAAACAAACACTATACAAATGGAAAGCATTTGTTTCCTCTCAAAAGTGGAAGAAAGGCTATTTTCTATGGATGTCAAGTCCTAAAGAACATTTTTGATATCTGATGCTGTTAATTTTATAATGTCCTTATACTACTTTTAAACAAACATATAGGGTCCAAAGTATAAGCACTACTATTCGTAACAGCTAACATTATCATCTTCAAAAACCAGGAATTAAATTTCACAAAATTCTTAAAATACAACTCATTCACAAAGTTAGTAATAAGATCTTTACCCAGTTTCTCATAAATTATAAAGTTTTAAATAATACATTATTTAAACTATATGATATTTAAATCAGTGAATGAAGATGGCATACAGAATTTTTAGCAAAGAGCAGTGTATGTACACAGCTGTGCATTCATCTTCCACAGCTGATGACACCACATTACAAATACAGGGACTGTGGTGTGGTAAATATTTTATATCACATAATATTATATAACAGTAACAAACAGGAAAGGATGACATGCAGCTAGGACATCTAACTGAAGCAAATGAATGCACCTTAAAGCATCCTAAAGAGATTTTCTCTTGTGGACTGGAGTTCATTCAAGTGCTACGACTGGTATTTATGCAACGCTTATCAGAATACGCAGAAGCTATGAGGTCTCTCATCCATTAAACCTTCCTTTAGCCTGAATTCCAGCAGAACTAAGTAGGACATTATCATTGTGCAATTTTAATGACCGAGTGTACCATTTCTGAATAACACGATAGTCTGTTTTTAGATCCATTATGACCCATGACCTTCAAGATTCTAATATTTTAATATTTTTAAACTGAAAAAGATTCCAAAACAACTCAGCCTCATATTCTAATATTTCAATTCAAGGCGGGGGTGGCGCAGGTGCGGGACGGATAAAGTTGTTGAAGAGAGCTCCCACCCAGGACCCAAAGCACTGGTAGGGATAGGCAAGGCCGAGAGGCCAGAACTCGCAGCCAACACCACACACAGGGACACAGTGCTTCCCTCCCCTGAACGGGACGTACTGCACAGGTCACCACATCATGCCTTCCTTGTGTCTCCATGTGTATGTGGTACAAACCCAGCCCAGGCCTGCGCACTCAGGAAACGCTGGGCGGGTGCCTCGCTCCGTTTCAGCCGGGTGAGCACGCAGGTGGGCATCCTCACGGGAGTGACTGGAGGTCCAGCCCAGCTGCAATGTCAGGACAAGGCTGGGACCGGGGACGGGGTGGGGGCGGAAGTCAGAACCCCGGCCCCAGGCTGCGTGTCCCCACAGTCACTCAGAAACCGCTCAGGCGCGGTCTGGGATGTCACTGGGCAACGAGAACGGACCTAGTGTGAGCGCTGCTGCACAAGAGAGCCCTGCACAAATCCCACACGCGGCATGACTGTTCACACCAGCACCCAGAGCTGGTGCGGAGAGCAGCAAGGAGACAGGGGACGGAGCAACGGAAAAGCTCTAAGACTGACCAAGCTGATGGTCGCAGAGCTTTATGATCTATCAAAAATCAACGATTTTTACACCTCATATTGAGTGAGCCATGTAGTATGTGAAGTATATCTCAGAATGAGTGTTAGGGAAAAAAACAGAACACAGTAACCACACAGCATTCAGGCCGATAAGGGAACCGTCATAACCACCCTCCACGGCCCTTCTGAAGGACCTTCCCCCCTCTACGAGTCCAGAGCGAGCCTGCATCCCCAGAGCCTCATCCAGCAGGTGGGAAGAGAGGAGCCAGAGCAGAAGGCGCCTGCGGCTTGGGGCGCACTGGGGGTGCAGAGCGAGAAGGAGAAGCTTGGCTCTCCCCTGCCCCCCGCCTTCCTCCTGCCTACAAACCAAGGACAGAACAAACGGAACAGCGTGCGCTCCCCCTGAAGTCAGTGTGAGGCTCAACAGCGGGTGCGCGGAGGGCACAAGCGGGGCTTCTGACCACCTGCCACCACCGCTGCCTGACCCTGAGAGTATCCTCCCCTCAGAACCGCCTGCAGCATCACTGCGGACCACCGGACACCACTGAGTTATCACCACACACGGCCAAACAAGAGACGCCACAGCGGTCACAAACACTAACCCTGTTTTCAAATTCAAGATGAATCTGTACTTACTACATCTTTCTTTCTTATAAAAAGGGTGGATAATACTTATAAATTCCTCAGGTATGTGAAATCTGAACAAAATGAAGTTTAATTAGTAATTTGCAAAAAAAAAAAAAAAAGATGTACAGAAAAACACTGTAAATCCTTATTTTAAAGCTTTTCTAGATCAAAATGTAATCTTAAATATTCACAGAGGGAAAAAACCAGTAAAGCCTCACTGAGAAGAAACAGGTCCTTGACAGAGTAGAAACCAGGTGAATTTAGCAAAGAAATTTTTAATTAGACATTCTTCATATGGGGGAAAAAAGGGCAAAGTTACAAAAAATTAAGGGAGTGGCCAGAGAAATGCCTGTCTCTGAAAAGAATCTGACCATCACAGAAGCCCAAGAGGAAAGAACACAGCCAGATTCTGTTCATTTGCTCTGCTTAATTATACCTTATACTTCCATGAAGCCAAAACAAAGGAAAAGAGAAAAACTAACTTTTCAAGTGAAAAGTCACCAAATAGGCCTGAACAGAAACGTGTTTTCATTCTGGGGTACACATTAGATTCAACAAGGAGCCTTTTAAAAAATGAAGAACAGAGGAACAGATAAAGAAGATGTGGTACATATATACAGTGGAATATTACTCAGGCATAATAAAGCACAAAACTCTGCCACCTGCAGATATGTGGAAGGACCTAGAGACGGTCATACATAGTGAGGTAAGTCAGAAAGAGAGAAACAAACACTGTATATTAGCACATTTATATGGAATAGAAAATTGGTACAGATGAACCTACTTGCAAAGCAGAAACAGACACAGAGATGGAGAGAACAAACATATGAATACCCAGTGGGTGTGGGGGAGGTGGTATAAACTGGGAGACCGTGACTGACATATATACACTATTGACACTGTATAAAAGAGAGCTCCATCACCAGTGAGAACCTACCACAGCACGGGAACTCTGTCAAGGCTCTGTGGTGACCTGTGGGAAAGAATTCCAAAAACGAGGGGCCATGTGTATACATACTGCTGATTCACTTCGCTGTACAGTACAGACTAACACAATAGTATAAAGCAACTATACTCCAACAAAAGTCATTTTTGAAAAGTCCCGGCCTGGTATCTAGAGCTCTGGGCGGGGAGGGCGGGTTTTGGTAAAGCCCCAGGTGAACGTGATGCTCAGCCGGGTGAGGACCACCGAGCCCTGCCTGGTGCACCACAGCTAAGCCTGCATGGTGCCCGCAGGGCGGCAGCCGCTGGCGGGCAAACACATGTGACTGATGCTCTGCAGTTTCCCATCCTCCCTGAGGTGCGGGCTGCCCCTCATCACCAGAGCAGCCTCTCCTCCAGGTACCTCATCACTCTACAACGCGAACTGGCTTCCCAGATGTACATTTAAGGCCAACTGAGAAGTCCTAACTGTGCCAAGCACCCCTGATGAGAGATTCTAAAAGACGGGATTCACTACTTAGCATAAGACCTAATGTAAGTAATTCTTCAAAAGGAGAATTTAGGCTTACTGAAGCAGAAAAGCAAAAGCCTTTAATATGAAACTGTAATTATGATTTTAGGTTTGTGGGCTTCACTGCCTGCAACACACAGGAATTCAATGAAGAGTGGCTTTCTGCATGTAACTGCCTTTCCTAGAGAAAACCAATTTGACCCAAAATAGACTAGAATGGAATACAGATAATTACACACACTTACAATTGTTTTCTGCTCTCCAAAGCAAACTTTCAAAAGTATGCTTTTATTTTAAGCAAAATAATTTTCCCTTTTTAATCTAATAAAATAGTAACGTCAAATTTTCACATTTGCCTCTGATTAAATTTAACTAGCTATCCTCAGACTTGAACATTAAAAGATTTCATATTGATTAAATTCCTCTATTCCCCCCAACAGAATGATGAATTGTTCCAAAAAAAAAATTCAAATCAAGGATTTGAAAGGCATCAACTTAAAGATGTGACAAGCACAGCACCCAGGCAGAAACCGACTAAAGGCCAGCGCATTGGTGACTCCGCTCCACACTTGACTCCCACTCGGTAGGGCAGACCTTGATCTCTGTCTTCTCGGGCAAAAGTCACACTTACAGCTCCAGGTGTATCCTTCAAGTCTCTGCCTCCATCCTACTCAGCTATGTGTCCTCTCCATCCATCAGAGTCACCTAACTGATGGCTGACTCTAGAATTAACTCCAGCTACAGGTAGGCCTTTTTGATAAGTCTGAAGTATTACCTGGCCAACAGCGACAATTCTCCAGAAAAACAGCACATCGCAGAACGAGTGTTCTGAATAAACATTACCAAAGTCTGCTTTATAGTAACTTGCATCTTTTCAAACGTTTGGCTTAAGTTTTACTTTCTCTCATATCTTGAACGAAATACATAAAATTCAACTTTTCATGTATGTAGTAGACACTGTCATCATACAAAGCTCTCTTACTCAAGTGTTAAGCTTAACTTGTTTCAAGAAAAAGAAGGTACTTTGAAGATTCACCTGATTTGTGTAACTTTATAATGTGGGAAGATGTGCACCACCGTTTCTGCAGCCTCCTCAGGAGCTGCGCAGCCCAGCAGTGCCTGCTGCAAAGCCCACCCCCGCAGGACGGACTGAGCAGCACAGGCAGGGCCCCACCTGCGGGCGGACACTGGACGGGGGCCGGCCCCTCCACCCCACCCGCCTCCCCTCTCTGCTAACCCTTCATTTTCTCACCTCCCCTACTCTGTGCTTCCTCCTCTCCTCCAACTTTGCTATTAAAAGCAATGTTTCTGCCTGACTGTGAACCAGTCTACCGCCCTTCTTTCTCTCACTACCGACTTTCCTCTAGGCTCTGACAACCTCCTCCTCCGGTTCCTCAGGTCGCCTCTCCTGCCCCGTCACCCCCACGGCCCCCTCTCCTGCTCTCCGCCTGCCTCAGCTTGTCCCTCCACTGTCCCCTCGGGGCCTGTCCTGGTGTCATCCCCAGGAGCTCACACCTCATGGAACCATCCAAGTACCTTTCCTGAACCAGAGACTCCCTGGAGAAAGGTAAGATCTAAAATTCCAAGGAACTAGAAAAACTATAGACTCTGGGTTATGTTTTGTTTTTGCTTTTGTTTCTAAAAAGGTGAATATATCACACTATAAAACTAACAACAGCCTCAGATGTGCAGATGATACCACCATAATGATAGAAAGTGAAGACAAACTAAAGATCCTATTGATGAAGGTAAAAGAGGAGAGTGAAAAGCTGGCTTAAAATTCAACGTTCAAAAAACTAAGATCATGGCATCCAGTCCCTTCACTTCATGGCAAATAGAGGAGAAAACAATGCAAACAGTGACTTTATTTTCTTGGGCTCCAAAATCACTTTGGACACTGACTGCAGCCATGAAATTAAAAGATACTTCCTCCTTGAAAGAAAAGCTATGACAAACCTAGACAGCATATTAAAAAGCAGAGACATCACTTTGCCAACAAAGGTCCATAGAGTCAAACCTATGGTTTTTCCAGTAGGCATGTACGGCTGTGAAAGTTGGACCAAACTGAGCATCGAAGAATTGATACTTTCAAACTGTGGTGCTAGAGAAAGACTCTTGAGAATCCCTTGAAGAGCAAGGAAATCAAACCAGTCCATCCAAAAGGAAATCAACCCTAAACATTCATTGAAAGGACTAATGCTGAAGCTGAAGCGCCAATACTTTGGCCACCTGGTGCAAGGAGCTGACTTATTGGAAAAGATCCTGATGCTGAGAAAGACTTAGGGCAGGAGAAGGGGACGGCAGAGGATGAGATGGTTGGATGGCATCACCGACTCAACAGACATAAGTTTGAGCAAGCTCTGGGAGATGGTGAAGGACAGAGAAGCCTAGTGTGCTGCAGTCCATGGGGTCACTAAGAATTGGTCATGACTTAAGGACTGAACAACAACAATAATAAAACTGTCACAGTGAACCAACTTGATTATTATTGCAATTTCTACTGATACTTTTACAAAAATTGAGTAGAGAGAATTAGGTTCAATCTTACAGAATTAAGTAGGTGGTATGAAAAGTGAAAGTGAAAGTGAAGTCACTGAGTCGCGTCTAACTCTTTGCAATCCCATGGACAGAGGAGCCTGGTAGGCCAGGTGCCTCCATTCACAGGATTTTCCAGGCAAGAGTACTGGAGTGGGTTGCCATTTCCTTCTCCAGGAGATCTTCCCAACCCAGGGACTGAACCCGGGTCTCCTGCATTGTAGGCAGATGCTTTACCATCTGAGCCACCAGGGCATTAGACGGCACATTCATCTCTATATCTGCACCCTGGAAGCTATGGCCAGGACTTGTTCTGGGAAATTGCGATGAGGAGGGAGAGTCAGTGGGGAGGAATACATGAAGTGCCAACACCAAGGGGAAGGTTTGGTCTCAGTGAAAACCTAGAATCCAGGCACTATTTGACCATAAAAGCAAATGTACAAGAAAACAGGCTGTAAGTAAGGCTAACTGTAACTAAAATCTAGTAAGATTTTTGAAAGACAATGGACATTAATTCCACCAAACTAGAATTAAAACCTGTTAACAGGGAGGCTTACTCCTTGGAAGGAAAGTTATGACCAACCTAGACAGCATATTAAAAAGCAGAGACATTACTTTGCCAACAAAGGTCTGTCTGGTCAAGGCTATGTTTTTTCCAGTGGTCATGTATGGATGTGAGAGTTGGATTGTGAAGAAAGCTGAGCACCGAAAAATTGATGCTTTGCAACCGTGGTGTTGGAGAAGACTCTTGAGAGTCCCTTGGACAGCAAGGAGATCCAACCAGTCCATCCTAAAGGAGATCAGTCCTGGGTGTTCATTGGAAGGACTGATGCTAATGCTGAAACTTCAATACTTTGGCCACCTCATGAGAAGAGCTGACTCATTGGAAAAGACCCTGATGCTGGGAGGGATTGGGGTCAGGAGGAGAAGGGGACGACAGAGGATGAGATGGCTGGATGGCATCATCGACTCGATGGACATGAGTTTGAGTAAACTCCGGGAGTTGGTGATGGACAGGGAGGCCTGGTGTGCTGCAATTCATGGGGTCGCAAAGAGTCAGACACAACTGAGCGATTGAACTGGAATCAGTCGTGTCCGACTCTTTGCGACCCCATGAATTGCAGCACGCCAGGCCTCCCTGTCCATCACCAACTCCCCAGTCCCCCCAAACCCATGTCCATTGAGTCAGTGATGCCACCCAGCCATCTCATCCTCTGTCATCCCCTTCTCCTCCTGACTTCAATCTTTCCCAGCATCAGGGTCTTTTCCAATGAGTCGACTCTTTGCATCAGGTGGCCAAAGTATTGGAGCTTCATCTTCATCTTCATCAGTCCTTCCAATGAATATTCAAGACTGATTTCCTTTAGGATGGACTGGTTGGATCTCCTTGCAGTCCAAGGGACTCTCAAGAGTCTTCTCCAACACCACTGTTAGAAAGCTTCAATTCTTCAGCACTCAGCTCAGCTCAGGGGGGCTACATACAATTATTTAATAAGTATATTTTCCAGTATAAATTCTCAATGTCATTTAAACATTAAAGCAGAATCCTAGGATTTCAGGTTTCTAAAGTCATCGTAAAATATGTTGACATATTTACTCTCTACACATTATTCTACCAAAGCAGCAACTCTCTAGTCTTAAGTTTTGCTAGAAATAACCTGAACAATCAGAATAGAATTCTTCCCCCATATTCTACTTACAGCAATTAGCCCACTAAAAACTCAAGCCAACTTGTGATGGAATTTAAGTGAAGAGGCACCCAGCTCTCAGAATACAGCACCAGAGAGAAAAGAAGACAGCCAGGATGAGAGGGTTACATCCAGTGAAGAAATAGAAGCGTTTCCAAATATTTGTAAGATGTGGCTGAAACGATTAGGGGAAAATGGAAAGCATTTCTGATAAAATGCCACAAGACTCAAATTAAAATCCACCTACATTACTATTCTAGGAAGCAGAACTTATTGAATACTATTTGTCCAAAAGATAATCTGCGTTTCTAAAGGTGAACTTCAGTTAAAATGGAAGGTCAGGGTAACTCAAGCTACTGTATTTTTAGCTTTTAATGCACCAGAAATTGACAGATAAAAGTTCTCAATGGGAAATTTTACAAAAGAGCAAAATTTAAAAGGATGAGAATGCAGAAAAAAATTATGTTCAAATGTAGGCAGAGAAAGTTTATAACAATAAACAAAAACTCTGAAAGCTAGAGTCTTTTTAAGATTTAGATACTTTGCTAGGTTCCTAGTAAAAGTATGTATCTATTAATAAATTAGTACTATTTTAAAACAAATTAATATATAAGTACAAATTAGTATGTTTTTAAACATATAGCTATAAACACATGGAAAACTGAGTATCTCTTCTGCTAATATTTGTTAAAATATTCAACATGAATTCAAATCTCCAGCTTCAGTCCCTGGCTCTCAGTGCTCATTCTGATTCCTGATTCAAGGATTAAAAACTCAACCTATTTTCATACCTTGCATACAAAACAGCTTAATTCACCAAAAATCAATAAGTCAAATATTCAACTGCTCTGTGAACTCTGATTAGAGAATTCGTATCACTCAGGTCAGTGTTCTACCTGCTTTTTCAAGTTTTTCCCATGAACAGTCAATACCAGGGTTGAATGTTCCCAGGTTTAAATGTCACTCTCAGTTCTGACTGTAATGCTGAGAAGACCAGAAATGTAATTCAGGAGTGTTCTTACATGAAGGGTGCAGAGACTCTGCCCGCTGTGAAGACACCAACAGTGCAGTGGGCACCACAGTTTCCCTCTGGAGAGTCCACTTCAGGGACCCAGAGCGACGGGTCCAGGAGGAGCTCTACTGGGAAGAGGGGGCTGCGGGGGTGCAGGCAGGAGCAGGTACCGGTCCAGGGATGCCTGTGACTGTGCAGAGAGGCCTGTGAGGGCAGCGGCAACGAGATTCCCACCCACACCCCGGATGTGCTCCCAGAGCCTCCTCATCACAACTGCCTCACCATCGGGGTGGCTCTGCAGCAATTTATGAACAAATGCAGCCGTAAGTCTGGGGTCCAAGCCTGAGGACTGAGCGAAGCGAGTCGGGGGAAAGAAACCAGAGAGCAGGTGGGTTCAGCATCTCAATTTTAAAAAAAAAAAAAGTGCACTCTGGCCCCAGACAGGCATAGGGAAATGGTTCTACAGATGCCCAGTTGGAAAAGAAATGGTTTGTTCTACTGGACTCACAGTTATCACTCAACAAGTGTGTGCCACAGCATCAGCCAGGGTACTAGCTATCAGCAAGACTTCAACCAACAAGTTCAAGTAGAAACAGTAACTTGTTAAAAAGATCTAGGCACTGAATGCAGCCAGCCTGGCAGTGGATGACGAATAAGATCCAGTTACGTCCAACACTGGCTCCCGGGAGAAGCCACTGCTCTGTTTCCGGGCACAGACTCACGGTGTGCCCTGGACGCCCCCCACCCCTCCCGTCTCTGCAAGGGCTGTTGGCGACCCTGACAGCCCAGCTGCTGCTCCTGCCTGACCCTCGGCAGATGGCCTCTCCGTGGTGCCTCCTATTTGGCAAAGGGGACAAACGCATCAAATGCCCACACCCGAGCTTCAAGAAGAGCTGGGAAGGTGGGTGTCTGACATTCTCCACTTATTTACGTAAGAGGAGGAAGGCTCCGTCCTCACAGGAGAAAGACAGGGCCTCCATGTGCAGACATTCCCTAGGAAACTAGAGAGAGTGAGAGTGAAAGTCGCTCAGTCGTGTCCCACTCTTTAAGACCCCATGGATTACACAGTCCATGGGATTCTCCAGGCCAGAACACTGGAGTGGGTAGCCTTTCCCTTCTCCAGGGGGATCCTCCCAACCCAGGGATCGAAACCAGGTCTCTCACATTGCAGGCGGATTCTTTACCAGCTGAGCCACAAGGGAAGCCCAAGAAAACTGGAGAGGGTAGCCTATCCCTTCTCCAGTGGATTTTCCCGTTATAGGAGTTGAACCGGGGTCTTCTGCATTGCAGGCAGATTCTTTACCAACTGCGCTCTGAGGGAAGCCCAAGGAAACAAGACGTGGGGCCAGAAGCAGTGCCAGAAGCAGCACTGCGACGACCGTCTTATGGTACTGGTGCACACAGCAAAGAGGAAGACTGCAGGGCAGAGGACAGGACTTGGTCTGAGTAAAAGCACCACAGGAAGCTTTCGGAGCGACTGCAGAGCACAGCTGTGGAGGATGCGGATTCCAGGGGCCATGCCCGGATTGAAAGACTCAAGGATGGTGGTGATGATGGCGACTGTGAAAATACTAATGACGAGGGGGCAGGTTCCCAAGCAGGACAGTGGACGTGGAGCACTGTGACCACAGAGACTGCTGGCATCATCACTCATCCCATGTCCAGACGCTCAGGAGCTCTGGTGCCTGAATTCACAACAGATACACGCTGAGCCAGGCTCCAGAAATAAAGACACAGTCTGCATACTCGTGGGGCTTACAGTCTACAGGGAACCAGCTGAGTCATCAAATGACCACACAAATCCAGGACATCATGACAAAGCAGAGCACGCGGCACTGGGACTGTGTAAGGAAATGTGACCGGGCAGGAGGTAGCCTGACAGAGTGTCCTGCCGGGGACGCATGAGGAAAAGACGGTGTGACGGGGGGAAGAGGCAGGGCTCAGATGTGGAGAGGCGCCTGACCACATCAAGGGCACCCATCCAACCCCAGGGCAGGCAGGAGGCAACAGCACCACACCCCTCCTCAGGAGCCAGCTCAGACACCAGGTAATGCTGGACGCCACCAGCACTGAAGAGGGAACTCCAAGGAGGAAGAGGCGATTCATACTCAAAACGTCACGCCCGGGACTGCAAAGGCCTGAACTGTCTGGACTCTGAAGATTCTGTACAGGCACTTGCTGGCTCTCCACCTACTTCAGTCCTGTCCTTCACCCACCCAGAATGAGTTTTGAACCACAAAACTAAAAAGGATATATCAAAGACAGAAAAGACCGAGAGACAGGATCCAGGATAATCTCCCTTGTTTCTGGTTGAGGAAATCTGCTATCTTTAGTGACAAAAGCAGGCCAAAGTCCAGGCCCAGATTCCCAATCCAGGGCTCTTCCCACAGTTCCTCTACATCTCAGAAAACACTGCGTCCTTAACCTGCCCAAGAACCAAAACTAAATTAACTCGCTGAGAAAGCTGGCTCCTTTCTCATCTTGACATAAATAACACTAATGCGGAACATAACAAACCAGAAAACAAAGAGCAGCACATAGCAGGGGATGTTGGACGACATTTGTTTAACACCTGTCTGCTGTTCTCCAAAATAATTAAATTTTGATTAACTGGAAATTTCCCGTTTTGTTAAGGATTCCGCTTTTAAGAGGAATCAGATTATAAGCAAAGAATGGGTGTCAAAGATTTTTTTTGTTAGAAATAATGATTACAGGGAATAAAAACCTGCACTGCAAGCCAGGTGACCCTCATCCATTAACTCCATTACAGGGAGAAGTCACAGTCAAGATGCTTGAACTGGAAATCAAGGGTCATTTAAGTGCAAAGGAAACACCCTCCAACACTGAGGGCCCAAGACTGGGTCACAAAGAAAACAACTAGGACAGTGAACCCCTGACACGACTCTGCATCAGGCTGGGCCAGACACACGAAGGGGTCACTTAAGAGTTTGGACAACTGGTAACAAAGAGGTTAACTAATTTCATGTTTCTAATACCAATTAAGGCCTTTCATTTTCTGTCAAATAGGAAAAAACATTAGTGCAAAATTATAACATTAATTCAAAGACTTTAGGACAAAAGTTTGGTGAATCCAACATCTTCAAATGGACAGAACTAAGAATGCTAACAAATGAGTTGTTCTGAAAGACCATAACTCTTTTTTCTTCATTGATTTTGATAAAGAGACATTTCTACAACATTCATCTTTTCATACTTCCAGAAGCTTTAGTTTCCTTTTTTCCACATTCTTCACTCATTTTCACCAAATGGTCACAAACAATCTAAATTTACCCAGTGCTACAAAGTGAACTATCTCCCCAAATTCATGCTTTGCAGCCGTAATGCCCAACTTAATGCATCTGGAGACAGGGTGTTTGGAGGTAATTAAAGCTACAGGAAGTCCTAAGGAAAGAGCCCTAACCCAACAGAACTGATAGACCATACAAGAAGAGAGACTGTCCATCTCCTCACCGGACCCCTAGCCAGGAAAGGGGGCCCTTGTCAGGAAGCTAACTGGCCCACACTTTGATCTTGGACGTCCTAGCCTCCAGGTCTGCAAGCATTAACCTTTGTTGTTTAAGCTGCCTCATCTGTTGTGTGTTGTCATGGCAGCCGAAGCTTAGCAAGATAGAGGTTCCGCCATTGACTCACTAGGGGAGAGACAATGGAAACATCATCTTTACCACCATCAAGACCACTAACATGCAGATGGGCAGGCGTGTCAGTCAGATTTTCACAAATATCTCATTTAAACTCTTTTGTTGTTACTATTTTTACACTGAGGAGAAAGAACCGTAAAGAGTCTCTGAAGTGGAAGAGAGAGATCTGAGGCCACCCAGTTTGAGTCCAGAGCCCATGTTTTTAAACACTACGCTATAGCTTGTCTTTCATGTCAGGCTGTTTTACTCTCTAATGTTTTAAATCCTCAGGTAACTTTTCTTATTTTCCAGGTACTCAGTTCAGTCGCTCAGTCATGTCCTACTCTTTGTGACCCCATGGACTGCAGCAGGCCTGGCCTCCCTGTCCATCACCAATTCCCGGAGTTTACTCAAACTCATGTCCATTGAGTCAGTGATGCCATCCACCCACCTCATCCTCTGTCGTCCCCTTCTCCTCCTGCCCTCAATCTTTCCCAGCCTCAGGGTCTTTTCAAATGAGTAAGCTCTTTGCACCAGGTAGCCAAAGTATTAGTTTCAGCTTCAGCAACAGTCCTTCCAATGAATATTCAGGACTGATTTCCAGGATTAACTGGTTGGATCTCCTTGCAGTTCAAGGGACTCTCAAGAGTCTTCTCCAGCACCACAGTTCAAAGGCATCAATTCTTCAGCACTCAGCTTTCTTTATAGTCCAACTCTCATATCCATACATGACCACTGGAAAAACCATAGATTTGACTAGACGGATCTCCGTCGAAAAAGTAATGTCCCTGCTTTTTAATATGCTGTCTAAGTTTGTCATAGCTTTTCTTCCAAAGAGTAAGCATCTTTCATGGCAGCAGTCACCATCTGCAGTGATTTTGGAGCCCAAGAAAATAAAGTCTCTCACTGTTTCCATTGTTTCCCCATCTATTCGCCATGAAGTGATGGGACCAGATGTCATGATCTTCATTGTTTGAACATTGAGTTTTAAGCCAACGTTTTCACTCTTCTCTCTCACTTTCATCAAGAGGCTCTTTAGCTCCTCTTTGCTTTCTGCCATATCTGAGGTTATTGATATTTCTCCTGGGAGTCTTGATTACAGCTTGTGCTTCATCCAGACACATTTTCCATGATGTACTCTGCATATAAGTTAAATAAACAGGGTGACAATATACAGCCTTGATGTACTCCTTTCCCAATTTGGAACCAATCTGTTTTTCCATATCTGGTTCTGTTGCTTCTTGACCTGCATACAGATTTCTCAGGAGGCAGGTCAGGTGGTCTGGTATTCTCATCTCTTGAAGAATTTTCCACAGTTTGTTGTGATCCACACAGTCAAAGGATTTGGCCTCAAAGGATTTGACCTAATCAATAAAGCAGAAGTAGATGTTTTTTCTGGAACTCTCTTGCTTTTTTGATGATCCAACGGATGTTGGCAATTTGATCTCTGGTTCCTTTGCCTTTTCTAAATCCAGCTTCGACATCTGGAAGTTCTTGGGTCACGTACTGTTGAAGCCTGGCTTGGAGAATTTTGAGCATTACTTTCCTAGCATGTGAGATGAGTGCAATTGTGCGGTAGTTTGAGCATTCTTTGGCATTGCCTTTCTTTGGGATTGGAATGAAAAGTGACCTTTTCCAGTCCTGTGGCCACCGCTGAGTTTTCCAAACTTGCTGACATATTGAGGGCAGCACTTTCACAGAATCATCTTTCAGGATTTGAAATAACTCAACTGGAATTCCATTACCTCCACTAGCTTTGTTCATAGTGATGCTTCCTAAGGCCCACTTGACTTTGCACTCCAGGATGTCTGGCTGAAGGTGAGTGATCACACCTTCTTGGTTATCTGGGTCCTGAAGATCTTTTTTGTACAGTTCTTCTGTGTAATCTTGCCACCTCTTCTTAATATCTTCTTCTTCTGTTAGGTCCATACCATTTCTGTCCTTTATTGAGCCCATCTTTGCAGGAAATGTTCCCTTGGTATCTCTAATTTTCTTGAAGAGATTTCTGGTCTTTCCTATTCTATTGTTTTCCTCTATTCCTTTGCATTGATCATTGATTCCAGGTATTAGTCTATGTAAATTTGTTTTAATGCTATTGCTTTTACATACAAAAGGGTACTCCAGAACTGGGTGATCCAATTCTGTGAAGAGAGAAGAGTGGGCATTTACTGTGTCTGACACAGACCAGCATTTACATACACAAGTTCTTTTTTCATGAATTCCCTACTATCTTCTTAAAGGCCTGTACTGTCAAAATTCAGCAAAGTCAGCTAAAGATAGCTTCCCTGGTGGCTCAGTAGTAAAGATTCTGCCTGCCAAGCAGGAGAAGCGGGTTTGATCCCTGGATCAGGAAGGTCCCCTGGAGGAGGAAATGGCAACCTACTCCAGGATTCTTCCCTGGAAAATCCCAGGACAGAGGAGCCTGGGGGGCTACAGTCCATCAGGTTGCAAAGAGCTGGACATAAACTAGCAACCAAACAGCAGCAGCAGGAAGAGAACCACATAAGCACATCCTGATATCCAGTATCTCTCCTCTCTTGCAGGCTGATTTCCCCTGAACCTATTGTGGGATCCAGCTATGGCACATGCTAGGTGCTCTGCGACACCACTCAGGCCCTCAGAAACAACGAAGCCGCACCTGCACAGCTGCCAGAAGCTTCTGTGGTCAGAACCTGTAAAAGCGAGAATGGTTTAGGATAGTTTAGCACTAACTGGGTGCCCTTGATCAGGGTCTACCCAACTCAGCGAGACCAGCAGGGAAGGAGCAAGCAGTCAAACAGGAAGAGCACCAGCTCCTCTGACAGCAGAACAAGGAGACCATCGGGATCAGGGCTCATCTTCCCATCTGGCCAGCAGAGCTCACCCACAGGGGTTTCATGTTTCATGTACCATTCTGCTGGCTTTACTTCCCAGAAGCTATTTTCAAAGCTACGCCCGACCTAAGCTTTCTCTGCTCTTCCCACTACTCCATGCTGCTGTGCTAGCCCTGACTGTCCCCTCTCTTTCACGGATTGTATCATCCTTAAACACCGATATTCAACCTTCCTGAGATGAGGGGCTCCAGGCTTTCTTGAGTGAAATCCTGCTGCAGCAACGTACATTTTTCTTATCTGTGTCATTAATCAATAAAGGCGCTGATGAGAAGTCACTCACCATTATGAGCCCCTCAGCTGAGCTGGAGCATCGCTCAGGTAAAACTCAGAAAAGGAAGCAGTCACACTTCATAAAACTGATTTTACCCCAATAAAACCTAGCTAAGAAGTCCCTCTGCATTTTTCACAGAGAAAATCCAAGAGCAAGAAAAGCACAGCTTAGAAACAGTTTCAAAAATTAATAATATTACTTTTGCAATAAATCAAACCCACAGAGATTTCAGAAATTATATCTAGAAGTCAACCTTAAAGTTCAATTTAAAGGCACTAAAAAAAGAAAAGAAAAAGTAAAATCAAACTGACAGCCATAAGCCACGCCTAATCAAAGACCTAAATCAGTTAACTCTTAAAAGATACTTTTTAAAATGAGAGGTGTAAAATCCAGTAGATTTAATATTTAACTTCATAAAGAAGACAAACTTAAGAAGCATTACAGAATAATACTGTGGTGGTTTCCACAAGCATTGTGGCCTATGAAATCGCAGAGACTGTTCGCTTCTCAAAGGAGAAGCTTACTGAGACTTGGGTATATTCCAAAATACCTGAGAAGGCTCTGCAAAGACTTGCCATAAGCCATCACTAAATACACCAACAAATTTAACATGTTCCTAACTTTTCTACTGGCAGCAAGTGACCAGCAGTAGAAAATTTTTCTAGACTCATCCTCCCTCTGATATCTAACAAGCTACTTTTACCTCTGCGTGCATGCATGCTAAGTCGTTTTCAGTCGGGTCCAACTCTTTGCGACCCCGTGGACTGTAGCCCACCAGGCTCCTCTGTCCATGGGATTCTCCAGGCAAGAGTACTGGAGTGGGTTGCCATTTCCTTCTCCAGGGGATCTTCCCAACCAAGGATCAAACCCTGTCTCTAGCACCTCCTGCATTGGCAAGCAGGTTCTTTACCACTAGCTCCAACTTGGAAGCCCCTAAACAGGAACAAAATTTACTTTTTCTTTAAATGTAAATTTGAGAAACAGAGCCCCCCAGACAGGTTAAAGACCACCACCAAAGCTGTTTGCTGACGTACGTTAGCACTGCCACCGCATGGCACCAAATGTACTAAAGAAGCAGGGAGAAGAGGCAGCAACAGCCTTCACACACATGCATGAGGGAGAGGAAGTCTCCACGCCCCACACTCCCTCCTCCGCCCTCTTCACCTGCAAGATCATTAACTCTGTGTCAACCTGGTTGGCCTAGATGCCCAGTTGTTTGGTCAAACACTGATCTAGATGTGACTGTGCTAGTATTTTGTAGATGTGATCAACATTTACGACCAATGGACTCTACAGAGGTTACCCCCTGCTAATGGGGATGGGCCTCGTTCAGTCAGTCAGTCAGTTGAAGGCCTTAAGAGCAAAAACCAAGTTTCCTGATAACGGAGTATTTTGCCTCAAGACTGTAATCTAGAACTACTGCCCATGTCCAGTATAACAGCCTGCCCTACACAGTCCAAACTCAAACTGACAACTTCAGTTCTCACCAGAGTTTCCCGCCAGCCAGCTGCCCGATCCACCCACAGATTTCAGACCTAAACCCCCCCAGTCATGGAAACCAATGCCTGAAACTTCTATCTTCTATCAGGTCTGTTTGTCTGGAGAATTCAGCCTGATGCAATCTGTTTTAAGTTTTAGGCTCAGGAAATACTAAGATTTGTAAAATCAGTTAAGTAGAAAATCAAACAAAAGAAAATATCAACAATAAAAAGTCTTATAGTTTTTTCCCCAAAATAGGCTACACTTTAAACCCCTGTCCTCCTTTTAGTGTTTTATTAAAATCATCATTTTAAACCAGAACAAATGAAACTTAAGTATAGTGTAGCAACTGTTTTTCTGAGTCATTTTATCCAGTTGAAAGAACACAGTGTATACTGAAAGGTTACAGTAGGTGTTGCTAAAAAGACACATGGATCCATTCAGAGATCTCATCTGCTGTGCAGTGACTCTGCAGCTCCTGAGGGCCTCAGCAGGAGGTTCGGGCTCACGGCCCATCATCGGCTGCAGTCAGGCCAGGGGTGAGTGTCCCGGTCACCAGAGGACCTGCCTGGGGTTGGAGACCCGTGTGAAGACAAATCCCTCACGCTGGCTTGTGGCACCACACTTCCACATGTGGACCTTTCCAGAGACTGTGTGGGTGTGTTCACAACCCAGCAGCTGGCTTCTCGCACACAAGCAATGGGGACTGAGAACAAGGAGTCTGGCACCACATGGGCATGAGTGTGTCCTTGCGGCCACATGCCAGTGCCCCCACCCCCCTGCTATCCACGGGGCACATATCACCCCCCTGCTATCCACGGGGCACACATCACCTTCGGAAGGGAACAGTATCAGAAAGCTTCCGGAGCATCAGGAGGCAAGAAACTACTCTTGCTGTGATCCTTGCCAGTCCAGCTTTCACTGGTCTTTGCCTCTCTTTCTCAGCTTTACCCTTACTGGTGGGATTGAGAATTACTTTGTCTCTTTCTATCTTACAAAGTTCAAAATGTGCAGACTCTCTACAGACGTTTTTTATGCCTGTTTGTGAACTGGACACTTCATCCCGTGTGACCAGCCAAGCCACACACCGTGGGCTTTCTGTGTTGTTTTCTGTCTTCTGCAGGCACGGGTTCATTCAGTCCATGATCTCACACAAGCATCTCACCTTCTCGAGCTCAGGCAAACCTGAGGCCACCAGCAAGACACCGGGCTAACTGCCCTGATCCCAGTGCAGTGGGTCACTCTCTGCGGAGGAGGTACTGAAGGAGACCACGGAGCTCCGAATGTCCCTGACGGACTGCTCAACAGGCAGAGGGGGATCTCTCAGACAGTCTGGAGGGCTGCCAGGCCTACTGCAGTGGGACCATGCAGCTTAGTTACAAACCTAGCTGACTTATCACTGTAATAAGAACCCATCATTTGTGAAAAAGATCAGATATGAGAGCATTTTGGATTCTCTTCAGAAGGAAATTCTTGAATTGGGGCTAACAAGGCCCACTTAAAAAGAGCATTTTATCTAATCCTTAATCTCACAATTGATTGTTTTCAATTAATTATCTAATTCCTTTGAAGTAATCCTGCACTGAAACATCTCCATTAATGGGGCAGAACATAAAGGGAGGGGAGTGACATTCACTGACTCTTCCTGAGGGGTGAGTGCTACACTAATTACTTGATAAGTCACTCGATTTAACCCTCACATCAAAACTGTAAGGTAGGCATTATTACCTTCATTTTATAGATGAAGAAACCCTGCTAAGGGATCCCCAAATCCCCACCCCAAATCACACAACTAGTGTAGTTAACACTCAAGCCCAGGTTTTCTTAACTCTAAATTTCATGGTGTAAAGTAAGCTCTTGCTGGTAGTAACATAGTCAAATGTCAATGACCAACTGCACACAGAGCTCATGGTAAGTAGAAGGTAAGGGTTGAGTCAAAGCCTGTTCCAGGCTGCAGGTCTACATTACACCTCTTCTCACTCTGGAATCAAAGCATAAGGAGCCTGAACTTCCCATCTGGAAAGAATTCAACTCAAATCACACAAACAACATCTATAGCTTCTGCCCGGAGCTGGCATACGTCATGCCTGCATGTGCTCCATATCACATGGAAGCCCTGCCAGAGGGGGAGAGGGCACACTTTGCCTCCGAGGAGTTTGCGGAAGTCACCTGGCCAAGGGCATGGACTCCCTCCCAGGAAAAAAGTAACCCGTGTGGCAAGAACCGTGGAGTGAGTGGCTGACAGCTAAAGGGGCCAACTGCAGTCGCCACTAGTGCTTGTCCCCCAAATACCTGAAGCTCTCACTCCAGGGCACATGGGGGGGACTATGCATTTTCACTCTACAATGCCATGGGGGAATAGGCAACTTGCTTCGGTCAGTGAAATACGAGCCAGAGTGATGTTACTTCTGGATAAAAGCTGGATAAGCTGGTGAATGCATGGGACTTCATTTCTGACAATGCCTCAAAAAAATGAGCATCGCTTGGATCCCCGAAAGAGGAAAATATGGGACAGAGTTCCCTATCAATCCACAATGACCACACGGCAGGAACAAGAGGGTAGGTGGATAACCTCTGTTAGCGCCACATGAACTTGCCTATCTTGACTGATCCTGTATGTCAATTAGATTACTTCCCTGAGGAATGGACAGCAAGAGAGAGAAAGAACTGGGGCAGTGAGCAACGCATGAAAAACACTACAGCTGGACCCATGATACTTCATGACAAGTCAAACTGAGTGGTAAGTAAGCAGAAGCTGTGAGAGACAAAAAGGAAAGACAAAGCAGGAGATGATGAAGATAGCACACAGTTACAGAATTTTAAAAATGGAGCTAACACAAAGCAACAGACACACCAGGAGAGACCATGGGGCTCATGGATGTGCTGACAAGGGTCTCCAAACCCCAGGGCGGCCCTTTCCACACCGTCTTTGGGTCCTATTCAGGATGACTGAAGAATTACAAGTCCCTATTCTTCTTAAAAAACCCCAAGTAAGTCTTCAAAAAAAAGTAGGACAAAATGAAACCTGTTAGACATTCTAAGGCAATTATTCAGAAATATTCTATGGTGAAGCTAATCACAGAATATGCACTTCCTAATATAATCACTAAGGTTTTCCCTATATTAAGCTTTTTAAGGTAATGTTCACAAATAATCAAAAATAATATATACATACATTTACATAAACTCATTAAATATCTCCTACTCAATATCATCTAGGTACTTTGCAGGAAAATAGAGAAGTAAGGCAAAAGTAAGAAAAGATGTTCCTAGAATGAAGATGGTGAAAGAAGAGAAAGAGAATGCACCTTCCTGAAGCTGAGGAGAGAAGCTGACTGCTCCCTAAGCACATGCTGACCACGCGCCACCGCCCGGAGAGAGCCTGAAGCGCATCAAAGGACCCACTGCAGTACTAGGCTTAGCAGCAGAATTCAGTTAACACTAGGCTGACTGATAATACAAACCTCTGAGGAAAGCATTTACTCTATAAATCATTTAGTGAAGTGGAGTGAAGTCGTTCAGTCGTATCCGACTCTTTGCGACCCCATGGACTGTAGCCCACCAGGCTCCTCGGTCCGTGGGATTCTCCAGGCAAGAACACTGGAGTGAGGTGCCATTTCCTTCTCCAGGGGATCTTCCCAACCCAGAGATTGAACCCAGGTCTCCCGCATCACAGGCAGACGCTATAACCTCTGAGCCACCATGGTAAATCATAAATCATTTAGTACCTGCATTCATATTCCAGGCCCCACACAAAAAGCTACTGGCCATGATTATGTTGGTTGACTTTTAGGCCACATGTTGTGATTCTAGATCTAAGATCTGAAGAGAAATTAATCTGTTACATGAGACATCTGATGGGGGAAACTGAAGACTCTAAACAAAACCCAAGCTTTTTATATTAAAAGAGGAATCACTTACAGAAAACCTATCAATGGTTGACACAATGCTAAGACTTTCCATAAGAAAAAAAAACATCAAAAAGTCTTTTCAGTAAATTCAAATAGTAAACTGACCAAGTGTATAACTATAAAAAAACATATTTCCAACAGATTCAGACAACAGAAAACCAAAAGAACTAATAACCAAAAAGTTGCAGCAGTTGTTTCAACTACATTTTTTACAATTTAATGAATTCAAAGTTGCTAAATTTTGGAAGGGAGATTCAAGGGATAAGATCTGATAGACAGAGTGCCTGAAGAACCATGCTTAGAGTTTCGTAACACAGTACAGGAGGCAATGATAAAGACCATCCCCAAGAAAAAGAAATGCAAAAAGGCCAAACGGTTGCCTGAGGAGGCCTTAAAAATAGCCAAGAAAAGAAGAGAAGCTAAAGGCAAAGGAGAAAAGGAAAGATATACCCATCTTAATGCAGAGTCCAAAGAATATCAAGGAGAGACAAGAAAGTTTTCCTCAGCGATCAATGCAAGAAATAGAGAAAAACAATACAATGGGAAAGACTAGAGATCTCTTCAACAAAATTAGAGATACCCAGGGAACACTTCATGCAAATATGGGCACAATAAAGGACAGAAATGGTATGGGCCTAACAGAAGTAGGAGATATTAAGATGAGATGGCAAGAATACATAGAAAAACTATACAAAAAAGATCTTCATGATCCAGATAATCACGAAGATGTGATCACTCACCTTCAGCCAGACATGGAATGAGAAGTCAAGTGAGCCTTAGAAAGCATCACTACAAACAAAGCTAGTAGAAGTAATGGAATTGCAGTTGAGCTATTTCAAATCCTAAAAGATGATTCCATGAAAGTGCTGCACCCAATATGTCACTAAATTTGGAAAACTCAGCAGTGGCCACAGGACTGGAAAAGGTCACTTTTCATTCCAATCCCAAAGAAAGGCAATGCCAAAGAATGCTCAAACTACCGCACAATTGCACTCATCTCACATGCTAGGAAAGTAATGCTCAAAATTCTCCAAGCCAGGCTTCAACAGTACGTGACCCAAGAACTTTCAGATGTCGAAGCTGGATTTAGAAAAGGCAAAGGAACCAGAGATCAAATTGCCAACATCCATTGGATCATCAAAAAAGCAAGAGAGTTCCAGAAAAACATCTACTTCTGCTTTACTGATTAGGTCAAATCCTTTGACTGTGTGGATCACAGCAAACTGCAGAAAATTCTTCAAGAGATGGGAATACCAGACCACCTGACCTGCCTCCTGAGAAATCTGTATGCAGGTCAAGAAGCAACAGAACCAGATATGGAAAAACAGATTGGTTCCAAATTGGGAAAGGAGTACATCAAGGCTGTATATTGTCACCCTGTTTATTTAACTTATATGCAGAGTACATCATGGAAAATGCCAAGCCGGATGAAGCACAAGCTGTAATCAAGACTCCCAGGAGAAATATCAATAACCTCAGATATGCAGATGACACCACCCTTATAGCAGAAAGTGAAAAGGAACTGAGGAGCCTCTTGATGAAAATGAAAGAGGAGAGTGAAAAAGCTGGCTTAAAACTCAACATTCAGAAAACTAAAATCATGGCATCCGGTCCCATCACTTCAAGGCAAATAGATGGGGAAACAATGGAAACAGTGAGAAACTTTATTTTCTTGGGCTCCAAAATCACTGCAGATGGTGACTGCAGCCATGAAATTAAAAGACACTTGCTCCTTGGAAGAAAAACTAGGACCAACCTAGACATCACTTTGCTGACAAAAGTGCGTCTAGTCGAAGCTACGGTTTTTCCAGTAGTTATATGTATGTGAAAGTTGGACTATAAAGAAAGCTGAGCACTGAAGAATTGATGCTTTTGAACTGTGGTGTTGAAGACTCTTGAGAGTCTGTTGGACAGCTTGGAGATCCAACCAGTCCATCCTAAAGGAAATCAGTCAGTCCCGAATATTCATTGGAAGGAGTGTTGCTGAAGCTGAAGCTCCAATACTTTGGTCCCCTGATGGTAAGAACTAATTCAGTGGAAAACAACCTGATGCTGGGAAAGATTAAGGGCAGGAGAAGCAGGGGACAGCACAGGATGAGATGGATGGCATCACCGACTCAATGGACATGAGTTTGAGCAATTCCCTGTGATGGACAGGGAAGCCTGGCGTGCTGTCGCATGGGCTCGCAAAGAGTTTAACAGGACTGCGTGACTGAACTGAAATGAACTTTTTGAAATATCACAATCTGTACACTGCGTATTGCTTAAGTCTTGTTTTTGTGTTTAATTCAGCTAGGTGATAGATAGGAAAGTAACAAAACTGACACTTAATTGATTTTCAAAAGACTGGATAAATTTTCACCTTTTAAGTGACAAGCTCTTCAGAATGACAAGCAACGTGACAAGTAAAAGAAAATGAAACAAAACTGAATTACCCTTGATATCAATCTTGTTCCGTTGTGTAGTAAATCTGGTTTGGGAGTGACATATTCTGAATTTTACTATTCAAACACTAAATGAATCTCTCTTCCACAGTGACAGTTCTAGCACAGCCATGATACATATCCTCATTTTAATTAACCTAATGGTCTATTCACTGATCATACTTGGAGGTCTATTTCATTACCCTAAATTAACATTTTCTTTCCATTAAAGTTACAGATAATAAAATAAAAAGAAATTGCTTCCGTGTGTGGTTCGTAACACATTTAATCTATAGTACTCCTTTGTTTAGTGATTACAAGCATTTAAATGCTCTTTGAAAAGCACTTAGAGCTACTAGCAGCCAGATGACTGACTTATTCCTCTGCAGGCTGGTGGGGGGGCGCCGCACATTAGTAAGGAGACTAAAAATGTAGCATTTCCATAATAAAAATATCTACTCATTAGCTCAATGAAAGCAATCCTAACAAAGGTGTTGATTGATGTCATTTTAAAAGGTGAGATGGTCCTCCTTAAAGTAAATGGGTTTATATTTACATAAAATAATTGAATAGTCCTGACACATTTTGATATTTTATTCTCCTTGCAATTAGAAGACTTAGTTTCTCAAATTTAGAGTCAAACATGAGAACAACAATAATTTTAATTGTTTGAGAGAACGGTTTAAAGCAAATGTTTGCCAATTTCATGAGAAATTATTTGATCATAATTCTTTGATACAAATTTAGCACCTAAGGCTAAACTATCAACCCTGAGAAATTAACATATATATCTGCTCATTATTGTTTACTTTCCAAATTAATCCCTATTGATCAAAATGAAAACATAAACCTCAATTTGATTTAAAGATGGTTTAAAATTTTTTTCCACATTATCCCAGGCTTATAACAGATCCCCAAAACAGTCTGCTGTTAGACGGGCATCCCTCTTCCCATCCAAACCCTACCCTATTTCAGAATTTACTCTCAGAATCAAGGTTAATGTCTGAAAGAAACCGTAAGTATTAAGCAGACATTCTATTTTTCACTACATGAAATGGTGAAACTCCTGTTGATTTGAAAATTTAGGTATCTTATAAGTTACTGGATTTTTAAAGTAATCTATTTTGATTAAAATTTCTTGCCGGGAATACATTTTGTGTTACATTTCTCCTTAGAAATTTCCATAATGCATTGTCCCGATAAATAGCCTTAGAGGACTGCACTTTCAAAACACTTGCTATACATTTGACAGGAGTATTTTTTAATTCTTTCAAATTCACTTCAGAAAAGTGAATGACAATTTGCTTATTTCAACTTTCCAAAAGAAAAAGAAACAAATGACACAAATACCTCAAAATTTAACTACTCCCAAAAGTAACCTTGGAAGTCTGGGAATTGTTTTGCTATCTATTCGAATAACACCAAAAAAATAAAAGTGTTATGCATTCCAACTATTTTTCTTCAATGATGAAAATACGAAACTATTTTATCAAAACATATATACATTTTTTTGAGTTATGGGCCATTTTAATGCGAAGTTAGAAGGTTTTCCTAATTCCCTAACACTTCTTCAATTTGGAACAAATCATTTGAAACAAATTCTTTCTCTACTTAAAGAAGCTACTGCTGAGAAGCTTAATTTAATAGCCTCCTAAAAATACTGTGTTTTCAACCTGCAACTTCTCTCTGCCCTGCTTCTTTGGCCTCATATTACAATGTCTCACCCTGTCTCATCCTAGCCAACTTTACTTCCGCCTGTGCTCCCTCAGTTACATTGCTAAGATCACTGTCTGCAGTGCTGATTTTACTCATCCTACCCCCTCCCCACCCCCACACTCCCCTTCACCCATTCTCTCTGAAAAGCCTGTACTCCTTCTCCTCTTCAGCTCCCCAGACCCTGCTCGTCTTCAGCACATAGCTAAACACACCTCTCAGTTTTGGACCATGAGAGCCTGACTTCCCTTTTGACTCTCTAGAAACTGTCACATAGACCGTCACCTTGTTCTCTAGTCTCCGTCACTAGTCTCCAGTATAAACAATTAGTGCCCATTTCACATGATTTACAACTACCCTATGAAAGTAAAACAACCCTGACACTGAAAATGAACAATACTGCTTAAAAAAAAAAAAGGGCTTAAGATGCATATAATCCAACAATCATCCCCCTTGCTACAATCCTTGATTCAGAGATAAACATATTACCAGAGCTGGTCCAATCAGTATAAAACCAAAATACTATTCTCTTTCTCCCTGGACCTCTTGCTTTGTCAATGTGAAGCCTGGGACCACTAGAGCCATTTAGTTACCATAAGGGAAGGGGCCGAAGGTCAAAGCTGATCCAGAGAGAACACAGCCAAGAGAATCATAAAGAAACAGAGCCAGTACTTGTCAGGCCTGAAGCCCACTCAGCTCTGAATTTCATCAGCTGCATGGTCACATACACTTTCTTTCTTCCTCAAGCTATTCTATTACTGAAGAAGGAATTCATAAGGCCTGGACTCCATCTCAGGCCTGTCCATGCTGATCATCCTCCGCCACCTCTCCAGTGGACTCTGAACTCTGTGTTTAGTGCCTATGGAAACGACGACAGAAGGATAAGACCCCCTCCAGACAGGAGAACCTTGAAGATTGTACCCTGGTTACTCATCGCCTAAGAGGACACATACACTAATCACCCCCTCCTCCAGACAGGCCATAAATTTTTCTGCACCTATTGGAGTGTAACCTCAGGCTTACTGATTATTGGCTAATTGTTTAACCCTCTCAGCACATGGCACATGAATGATGGGGTTATTAGGATTGTATTTACCCTTCCTTTGTTTATGTAAGTCTCAAGGAATTTGGGGTGGTGGGTTCGGACACGTACATATGGGGTATAAAAGATTTTCACAAATGCTGGTCGGGGTCCTTGGCTAAGAGGAGACTCTGCCTTGGGCCCGCCGGTGTAATAAACTGCACTCCACTATCTGCATTGTCCTTCTGAGTGAGTTTGTTTCCCAGAATGCGTGGCTACAACATTATCTGCAACTAAAAAGAAATGTTATTTTTCATTCTGAGCAACAAAAAAAGAGTTCAGAGTAACATACATACACTAATATATATATATACTACTATATATATATAAAAAACATATAGTTAACAAGGCCCTATTGTAGAGCATAGGGAAATACAATCAATATTTTATAAAAATCCACAAGGGAAAAGAATCTGAAAAAGAATACACACACACATGTAACTGACTTGCTGTGCTGTATACTTGAAACTAACACAAAATTATAAATCAACTGTTGTTGTTGTTCAATCCCTAAGTCATATTCTACTCTTTGCGACCCCTTGGACTGCAGCACGTCAGGCTTCCCTGTCCTTCACTGTTTCCCAGAGTTTGCTCAAACTCCCGTCTGCAGAGTCGGTGATACCATCCAACCACCTCATTTACTGTCACCCCCTTCTTCTCCTCCCCTCAATCTTTCCCAGCATCAGGGTCTTTCCAATGAAGCAGCTTTTCGCATCAGGTGGCCAAAGTATTGGAGCTTCAGCATCAGTTCAATTCAGTTCAGCCACTCAGTCATGTCTGACTCTTTGTGACCCCATGGACTGCAGCACATCAGGCCTTCCTGTCCATCATCAACTCCTGGAGTTTACTCAAACTCATGTCCATTGAGTCAGTGATTGTCATCCAACCATCTCATCCTCTATCAACCCCTTCTCCTCCCACCTTCAATATTTCCCAGCATCAGGGTCTTTTCAAATGAGCCAGTTGATTTCCTTTAAGATTGACTGGTTTAATCTAATTGCAGTCCAAGGGACTCTCAAGAGTCTTCTCCAACACCACAGTTCAAAAGCCTCAATTCTTCAGCGATCAGCCCTCTTTACAGTCCTACTCTCACATTCATACATGACTACTGGAAAAACCACAGCTTTGACTATATGGACCTTTGTAGGCAAAGTAATGTCTCTGCTTTTTAGTACACTGTCTAGGTTTGTCAGCTTTCCTTCCAAGGAGCAAGCATCTTTTAATTTCATGGCTGCAATCACTGTCTGCAGTGATTCTGGAGCCCAAGAAAATAAAATCTGTTACTGCTTCCACTTTTTACCCTTCTGTTTGCCATGAAGTGATGAGATCAGATGTCATGATCTTAGTTTTTTGAGTGTTGAGTTTCAAGCCAGCCTTTTCACTCTTCTCTTCCACCCTCATCAAGAGGCTCTTTAGTTCTTCTTTACTTTCTACCATTAGAGTGGTTATCATCTGCATATCTGAGGTTATTGCTATTTCTTCTGGGAATCTTGATTCCAGCTTGTGATTCATCCAGCCTGTCATTCTGCATAATGTGCTTTCATGTAAGTTAAATAAGCAGGGTGACAATATACAGCCTTGTGGATTCCTTTCCCAATTTTGAACCAGTCCACTGTTCCATGTCCGGTTGTAACATACTGGTTTCTCAGCATACAGGTAAGGTGGTCTGGTATTCTCAACTCTTTCAGAATTTTCCATAGTTTGATGTGATCCAAAGGCTTTAGCGTAGTCAATGATGCAAAAGTAGCTGTTTTTCTGGAATTCCCTTGTTTTCTCTATGATCCAACAAATATTGTCAATTTGATCTCTGGTTCCTTTGCCTTTTCTAAACCCAGCTGATACATCTGGAAGTACTTGGTTCATGTACTGCTAAAGCCTAGCTTGAAGGATTTTTGAGTATAACTTTGCTAGCATGTGAAGTGAATGCAACTGTTCAGTAGTTGGAACATTTTTTGGCCTTGCCCTTCTTTGGGACTGGAATGAAAACTGACCTTTTGTAGTCCCGTGGCCACTGCTAAGTTTTCCAAATTTGCTGACATATTGAATGCAGCACTTTAACAGCACTACCTCTTGGAATTTTTAATAGCTCGGACGGAATTCTGTCACCTCCTCTAGCTTTGTTCATAGGAATACTACCTAAGGCCCACTTGACTTCACACTCAGTGACGTCCAGCTCTAGGTGAGTCACCACACCATCATGGTTATGTGGGTCCTTAAGACCCTTTTGGTATAGTTCTTCTATGTATTCTTACCACCTCTTTGTAATCTCTTCTGCTTCTGCTAGGTCCTTACAGTTTCTGTCCTTTATTATGCCCATCCTTGCATGAAATGTTCCCTTGGTATTGAGAGGGTAACAGGCAGGAAGGCCAGGAGTCTCCAAACGGAGGAAATAGGCTGCAAGTGTCAGATATTTTTATCTCTCTTGAGGAAACAGGCTGCAAGTGTCAGACATTTTTCTCTCTCTTAATCAGCAGGAAGAAACAAACTAGCAATATTTTTTTCCTTCTCTATACAAATTTAAAAGGAGGTTTCTCTTAAAATACTGTGTTGCCATAATGACACCTGGTTTCACCTGAAGCTAACTATTCTCAAACCTTGAGTTAACCAATGCATTTTTCTTATGGAAATGTGTGTCTCAAGCTATGTTAATGAGCTATACATTTACCCCAGACTCTGTCCTCAAGTCGGTTCCGCCTAATGGCTCAGAACCTACTTGACAAACCAGTATGTTATACTCAGACTTTGTTCCCCTAATCTATGTAAAAAAAAAAACTATTTGTATGGTAATCTGCCCTTCTACAAGATTCAAGTCAATCGTTTTATGGCCCAGGATCAATCATCTGGTGCCAAGATTATCCCAAAATGCATCTTATGGATGAGGGGCGTGGTGCCATTCTGAGTTTTAAGACATTCCTTTCTTTCATTAACAGACTGCTAGTGACTATATAACATCCAGCTGAAGAGTAGAAGGGGGGTGCTCTTTCTGCCCCCTTCTGATGCCTGTGTCAGAAGCTTTCTCTGTCTCCTTTATACTTTAATAGAACTTTATTACACAAAAGCTCTGAGCGATCCAGCCTCGTCTCTGGCCCCGGACTGAATTCGTCTCCTCCGGAGGCCAAGAATCTTTTCATTCAGCAACAACCTTTCAGTATCTCTAATTTTCTTTAAGAGATCTCTAGTCTTTACCATGCTATTGTTTTCCTCTATATCTTTGCATTTTTTATTTAAGAAGGCCTTCTTATCTCTCATTGCTATTCTCTGGAACTCTGCATTCAGTTGGGTGTATCTTTTCCTTTCTTCCTTACCTTTTACTTCTTTTCTTTCCTCAGCTATTTGTTAAAACTTCCTAAGACAACCACTTTGCATTCTTGCATTTCTTTTTCTTGGGGTGGTTTTGGTCACTGCCTCTTGTACAATGTTACAAACCTCCATCCATAGTTCTTCAGGCACTCTGTCTACAAGATCTAATCCCTTGAATCTATTCATCACCTTCACTGTATAGTCATAGGGGGTTTGATTTAGGTCATATCTGAATGGCCTAGTGGTTTTCCCTACTTTCTTCAATTTTGCTCTGAATTTTGCAATAAGGAGCTCATGATCTGAGCCCCAGTCAGCTCCAGGTCTTATTTTTACTGCCTGGATAGAACTTCTGCATTGGCAGCTGCAAACAACATTATCAATCTGATTCTGGTGTGGACCATATGATGATATCTATGTGCAAAGTTGCCTACTTTGTTGTTGGAAGAGGGTGTTTGCTATGACCAGTGTGTTCTTTAGGCAAAACTCTGTTAGCCTTTGCCCTGCTCCATTTTGTACCCCAAGGTCAAACTTGCCTCTCCAGGTGTCTCTTGACTTCCTACTTTTGTATTCCAATCCCCTATGGCGAAAAGGACATCTTTTTTGGTTTTAGTTCTAGAAAGTCTAGAAAGTCTTATAGGCCTTCAGAGATCTGGTCAATTTCAGCTTCTTCAGCATTAAAAGGACAGGGAAGCCTGTCATGGTGCAGTTCATGGCGTTTCAAAGAGCTGTACATGACTTACCAACTGAACAACAACAACCAGAACGCCTTGTAGGTTTTCACAGAACGGATCAACTTCAGCTTCTCTGACATTAGTGGTTGGGGCATAGACTTGGATTACTGTGATACTGAATGGCTAGCCTTGGAAATGAACTGAGATTTTCTGTCATTCTTGAAGTTGCAATCAAGTACTCCATTTTGGATTCTTGTTGACCATGAGGGCTACTACATTTCTTCTAAGGGATTCTTGCCCACAGCAGTAGATATAATGATCATCTGCATTAAATTCGCTCCCTCACATCCATTTTAGTTCTCTGATTCCTAAGATATCAATGTTCAATCTTGCAACCTCCTGCTTGGCAATGTCCAATTTACCTTGATCATAGATCTATGCAAAACTGTTCTTCATAGCATTGGACTTTATACTCTCACACCAGACACATCCACAACAGAGTGTCATTTCCACTTTGGCCCAGTCACTTCATTCTTCATTGAGCTATCTGTAATTGTTCTCCACTCTTCCCCAGTAGCATAATGGGCATGTTCTGACCTGTGGGGCTCATCTTCCAGTGTCATATTCTTTTGATTTTTCATACTGTTCATGGAGTTCTCCAGGCAAGAATACTGGAGTGGGTTGCTATTTCCTCCTCCAGTTGGACCATGTTTTGTCAGAACTCCTCACTATGACCCATCCATGTTGGGTGGCCCTGCATGGCATGCTCATAGCTTCACTGAGTTACACAAGCCCCTTCACCGAGACAAGGCTGTGACCCATGAATGATAAAATATGTGTGTGTGTGTGTGTGTGTGTGTGTGTGTGTGTGTGTGTGTGTGTGTGTGTGTGTGTGTGTGTGTGTGTGTGTGTGTGTGTGTGTGTGTGTGTATGAGAGAGAGAGCACGGCTTCTGTCCATGGGATTCTCCAGGCAAGAATACTGGAGTGGGTTGACATTTCCTACTCCAGGGGATCTTCTGGACCCAGGGATTAAACCACGTCTCTTAAACTCTTGCACTGGCAGGTGGGTTCTTTACCACCAGGAACTGAAGCTTGAAGTAGTAAGCTTGCCTTAAATTAAATAGCAAAAAAAAGGAAGGAAAAGTAAGGTTATACTAGGTTTAGGAATAGAACGGACTCCTCTCATCCTCAAGCATCAGGATGCTTGAGTTTTCACATAAGGAATTTTCAGACACAATGCTGGCTAGGGCCACAACTCCCCCTGACCCGACCAGCCCCAGCTCTAAGGGTGTGAATACCAAGAAATGGCTCTGGTGTTTCTACGCCTGAGGAAGAAGCTGAACTACAGAGCTGTAAGGACCACAGCTGAACCTCCCTCCATCAGAAGTGAACGGCAGGCCTGCAGCGACATCTTTGTGAAGCCTGAGGCTGCAGCAGAGACCATGCCCGTCCTCTTTCCAGTGGACAAAAACTACCCTGGGCCGCAGGAAACACAACCCCTAGTAAAATAATGAGAGCTGCACGTTTCCCTTCTGTGAAGATAGCAGCCAGACCAATCACAGGAGTGAGCAAGTGCCTGGGGATTCTCAGCCTCTACAAAGGAATCTCAAGAATAAATTCTCAAGAAACTGGGGCAGGACTCAGGCACTATCTGTGAAGCATGGAAGATCAAAGCTTGCCTCCCTCCCTTTCCGTTTCCGGTATAGCTGCCAAGTGGCTGTGGCACAGCAGTGAGGCGGGGCTGGGGGCCAGTGCAGGGCCGACACAGAGGGTGAGCAGCAAAGACGGCAGTGCAGCTGGCAGATGCCCCGACGCAAGTTACCACTGACTGAGCAAGTAAGGAGCTACACTGAGGATAATAAACGCTGGGTGTCTCACTGCCAGAGGCAGTATTCACAAAGCGCTACAAGATGCTGCGTTAGGACTGAAGGCATCATTATGAACCCATGATTTTACAACACACACAAAAGACATAGAAATTCTCATAGATGTGTATATATGCACCTATGTGTGTGTTTGTGTGTGTGTATATATATTTTCTATCCCCAGATAGGGTATCATTTTCAATTACAAAAATGAAGGGCTACCCTAGAGTTATCCTGAATCCCTTTTAGCATTAGAATGTTGGCAAACACAAAAATGCCAATCTTTCTGTAATCTGCCTAAACCTACCAAAAACAGTACTTCAGAAAGACATGTCATGAGAGTTAGAAATTAGATATTCAACAGGAGAAAGCAGAATTATCAATTATATCTACCACACAACACACCATGAAGTCGCACCTTATAAATGTTCACTCTCTAAGTGTTGTTAGCATTTAGAAAAATTGTCACCTTAGCAAATAATTTATCTTAATGCTAGAAAGACACATGAAGATAACTCTGTTTTAAAGGGGAGCAAAGAAGACTATTGCTTAAGCTAGAGCTTAAGCCCTTCAAGAGTACAGACTGTATATTATCTTCCTTATAGGTCAAATACCTTGCACAGAGTTAGTGAAATCATAACACAAAGTAAGTATTAGGCCAGGATTGCCGTTTTCTAAGTGCCGTGCTGTGTGCTATGCTCACTGAGTCCTGTCCTACAGATCACAATGATGCACACATTGAGGAGGCTGTGTCTTGGATCAACAACAGGAGCACAGAGTTCAGTTCTCCTTCTTCAGAGAATCAGACCGTCACTCAGCCTCAGTGGGCCTCCCTCTCCTTATCCACATAAAACCTCTGAAGTCCTCCCTGTTCTAAGTATCGAAGATTCTACACCACAGAGTTAATATAAAGTTTATTCAGTATTATTTTCATGGAATTACAAGGCCATTTTTGACACTTTTAACACTTTTTTTAAGCAATTTTTATTTCTTACAACAGAGCTGGGTCTCACACATGAATCACAATAAAATATGAGTCAGTAAGTCAGCTGCTCAAATGTTAACTGGATGATGTTCTACTAAGAGTTCCTTCTACTCAGTTGTGGGACAAACTCAGGCCCAAGAACATGAATGAGTCTACAACAGCTAACCTTCTCCACTGGTTTTTGGAGAAGCACCAACATTACAGACGAGGAGAAAAGGAAAAACGTCATTTTTTCTATAACATAAGATGTGTTTAATCTTTAATATCAAACATGTCAAAGTAAAAATTTCTTACCTAACCCGTCTTCTTGTTTCCTAAACTTCCCCCTTCATGTTCTTGAAATAAAAGCAAACATCATGTTCCTTCTTATCCATTTTTTTCCCTTTTCTTCATTATCAAAAAAAAAAAAAAGGAAAAAAGGTATCCAAACTTGGGAAACATCTGGGCACTTGTTTTCAGTATCAAATAGGGAGGAAAAGACACAGCAAGCACAAAAAAGCAGACCTAATGCAACTCATTGTTTACTTTGGATTAAGTTCCCAGAATGAGAAAAGGAGTTTCTGAATTTGCAAATATTTCCAAATGAAATGCAAAAATTGTCTGTCTGGTGGAACAGATAACCACAAAGGGTGATGTCTTCCATGCATATTAACCAATTTTCTATCAATAGATAGAAACATTTCCTTGTTAAATTGCCTATATATGCCTAACATCTCAAATGACCTTTGAACCAGCCATAACATCTTCCTTATTCCCTCATTAATCTCATGAGTTAAATAAAATCTCTGACATAGATCCACTTTATATTTACCTGAAAGTGGATTTTACCTTTTTGAAAATTATCCATTAACACCAGTAAAACCAGAAAACTATCATAATTCTGTAGGGAAGTATGATAGGTCTGTTTATATAACCACTGCCCCTTAGATTATGTAAACAAAACACTGATGAAATCAAAACTATTTACATACTATCATATGTTATTGGGCTTCCCTGGTGGCTCAGATGGTAAAGAACCTGCCTACAATGCAGGAGACCCGGTTTCAATCCCTGAGTCAGGAAGACACCCTGGAGGAGGGCATGGCAACCCACTCCAATATTCTTGCCTGGAGAATTCCACGGATAGAAAAGCCTGGTGGGGCTACAGTCCATAGGACTGCAAAGACTCATGAGCAAATAACAAACTGAGCAAATAACACACACATATATGTTATTACTTTCCTTATAGGAATCATTATTATCACTGTGCAAAAGCAAAAACAAACAAAAACCAATTTTTTTAATGTACTGGTCTATTTTCTCCCATTGGGCTTAAACTGCAATTGTTTTGGTAAGCTCAGAAAAGAAAGAAAGAGGTATTGATTATTAAGTCTGGCAGAATGAACAACTCACAGCCAAGACCGCTACTACTCCGGCAGGGGGATGGGGGTTCTCTCTGACGGAGCTTCTCTCTAAGTCACACCCAAGAATGAAAGAGCACACAGCTCCTTCATGTGAACGCCCACACAGACACGTCAGCAGGTGAGTAACAGGGCCTCTGCAAGCTACACTCAGCACCACATCACTGATACAGTACATGTCGAAGATGCACTTGACTTCAGCAAAAATAACCACCCCTGCTAATCCTTCACATTCACGGAGATGCCACATCTGAAATGCAGGTGCCTTTTGACGTCAGAGAGGCTCTAATGCCATTTGTGCCAAACCAGTGTCATTTCTGTTCTGAGATGATTATCCTGCAAAAATAGTACTATTCAAATTTTGCTGTTAAATGGCAAGAGGGCTATAGGGAGAAGATTTAGACAGAGTGAACTTCACAGAGAATGAATAAATATGGCTACTGGGAAGCAATTTAATTTGATCAACAAATATAGTTACTGTATGGTCTTATTAGTTGATGGAATCATTCAAAGTGCTATCAGTCAAAAGTCAAAATCAAAGGTATTACCTAAATGACAAGAGAGTTCACAAAGACAGATTAGTCAGAGAACTGGATATCCTGCGGTCTAGAGAAAGCTCTTGAATCCAGGGCATGGAGGAATGGATGTCTGTGCTTCAAAATAAATCAGCTGTCTGAAAACAACTGCTTTTTCAAAAGAGAGAACTAAAGGGGAATGTGGTCCCAAACCAAGTACCATCCCTAACTCCTTTACTTACATTTCTCTCTTGGTGTCAACTAAATAATCAATACTCTCTACAGAAGCCTTGGTTGAAAATCTGACTGAAATTTCTCCTAACGATAAATTACAATTTGAACTAGAAAAACTGTATTTACCAGAATGTAAACTGATGCTATTTCTATGTGATTGGATTGTAAATGATTTTCGTTTATTTACTGGCATTTTGCTGTTATTTTCTGAAATTTCCAAAAGGAACATATATTATTCTACTCTAGTCATCAGAAAACAGATAGAAAGATCTAGATATATTGGTAGATACATTTATATACATATACATATATATGCAATTTAAAATATTTTTTAAAAATAAGCACTGACCATTCAAGTTTCCACATTAAATAAGCCTGAATTTTAAATTGATAATCTAGTTTTAGCTTCAAAAAAATCCAACTATAATGTTTGATGCATGAAAACTAAAATTCTAGCACCTGCTTTTAACATATTTTACATAATCTTGAACTGAGCATACAACGTAACAGAATTTACATAAATTTCGCAAGGAAAAAAAGTATCTGTCCTCAAAGTTCACGGCAATCTAATCCTCTCAACATGAGATAAAGACAAAAAAACAATTTATAGACTACTGACAAGGACTGACTTCTCTTCCCTAAGAGAAGAGTTTGCCTCATTTAGATTAAATTAAAAGAAAAAGTTAAAATAAACACACAAGTCTTTTCCATATAACACTGTCAACTCCACTCAAAAGAAAAAAACCTTCAACTCAAATTCAAAGTGGCCATAACTAAAATTTAAAAAAAAAAAAAACAAAACAATGAAGCGTCTGATCTAAACAACATAATAGGTCCAAGATATGGCCACAGAACTCTCTTTTAAAAACCAACAGTGACTGACTCCTATCCTAAGATGCAGCATTTCCTTAAAAAGTTCAAAAGCAAGATGCAAGGTTCATTAACTTGAAAGAATCAACCTAGAGAGGAAAGGACCACCACCCCCCACTCCCAGAGAGAGTATGGATGTCTGCTCCTATAAACGAACACTAGTAGACAGACTTCATAAAATCCTCCAAGTTTCAGAACCTAGTCATTTTAAACTAAACCTCTCAGTTCAGTTCAGTTCAGTCACTCAGTCATGTCCGACTCTTTGCAACCCCATGAATTGCAGCATGCCAGGTCTCCCTGTCCATCACCAACTCCCGGAGTTTACTCAAATTCATGTCCATCGAGTCGGTGATGCCATCCAGCCATCTCATCCTCTGTTGTCCCCTTCTCCTGCCCTCAATCCCTCCCAGCATCAGGGTCTTTCCCAATGAGTCAACTCTTCGAATCAGGTGGCCAAAGTACTGGAGTTTCAGCTTCAGCATCAGTCCTTCCAATGAACACCCAGGACTGATCTCCTTTAGGATGGCCTGGTTGGATCTCCTTGCAGTCCAAGGGACTCTCAAGAGTCTTCTCCAACACCACAGTTCAAAAGCACCAATTTTTCGGCACTCAGCTTTCTTCACAGTCCAACTCTCAAAACCTCTCAAGGAGCATTTAAATATATTTCCTTCATGCTTGAAGCAATATGACTTTGATGCACCAATATTCAGCCAGAATTAGGATGCTTTCTGAAATAATTTTAAAACATGCTCATATCCATCAAGCTCAAGAAGAGCCACAGCTGCAGGCCAGGTCGGGGAGGTGATTCCAGCGGCCAGCACCTCTTTACTAGAGTTGGAAGAGCCAGGAACAGACCACCCATGTCAATTTCCGCAATTTTCCTTCTCTTCATTTTCCTCTACACAGTCCCTGGGATGCAAGTCTGTGAACCTAGCCCCAAAAATAATCCTTCCTGGACGGACTTTCCATGTCAAAGCAACAAAGCTTGAAAAACTGAACATTTCTACAGGAAAAGACTTTGGTCACTGATACACTACCAAGAAGAGAATTCTTTAGGGTTTTGGAAAAAACCTTAAAGAGCAAATCATGAAAAAAAAAAATAACTAGCAGACTTTTAATTTATTCATTTAAGCAAAAGACTACATTCAAAATATTTCAAAATTGAAAAAAGAGACTTCCTTAAACAAATTTTACAATGCTGTTAGGAAAACATTTAACTTCTTTAAGTAATGAATACCATTTAAATAGGGAGTAGAATTGGAGAAGAGTTTAGAGTTGACCCCTGAACAACATGGGGGCACCAACCACCCACCCCTACTCAAAAATCTGCTTGTAACTTTTCCGTCAGTCCTCCAAATCAGGGGCTCCACATCCAAGGATTTGATCAACCACTGATCACATACTACTATAGTCCATATTTACTGAAACAAAAATCCATATATAAATGGACTCACAAAGTTTAATCCCATGTGGTTCAAAGGTCAATTGTATTTAAAAATCCTTCCCAAGGATCTCTGTTAGTTGCTAATCCACAAATCATCTCTCTTTCAATCCCTTTATCTCAGAAGTCTACACTGAAAATAAATTCCAGGTTTCAACCCTTCCCTCCAAAACGCTGTGTGCATCTCTTGTTACTCCACCTCTGCTCAGGGAAGTCTGAACAAGAACACATAGGAGTCAACCAGATGAAAACAGGGTAACTGAAGAAGACAAAGAGTAAATAAAATAACAACAGCGTCCCAAAACCTCATTCCTAAACCCCAAAATAAAAGGCCTAGTCTACATAACTATTTTCTAAAAAAACTTCAAAACACAAGAAATAGAGAAGCCTAAAGTGGCTTCTTCTAGTTTCTTCTCCTTTCAAAACCAGGGCACCCAACTTCTGTTAAATATGTACATACCAACAAGGCTCCTAGAGCTCATACAACTCACTTAAACAAAAGAATCTACAAAAAAACAGTCCTATTTTTATTCTTCCACGCAAATTCTTGCTCAACAGTAAGACAAATCTGTTTCTCACAACAAAAAGGGTTAAAACTTCACGTGAAACATATTCCATCACAGGTCCTCTGCCCATCAACACTCAAGCCCAGGGCACAAGTCAAAGGCCCTAAGGGCTGGGGAAACAGCATCCAATCTAAGGCAAGTCAGTCTCTATTTTGCCCCTGAACACTGCCCAGCAATCAGTCCTGTTGATGGGAATCCAACTCATTACTGCTTATAAGTTTTGTGACTCTAAAAAAGTTGAAAATCACATTTTCTGAAGACAAATGATCACACATTTAAGTAGAAATTTTTCTCTCTCATGATTGATGACATCTGCAGCTCACAAAGGTGACAACTGACAAATCACATTATGTTCTGCAAGAGACTTAGGGGCCTTATAAGGATTTATAAGATATGATGTGGTTTTTCCACAGCTTTACTCATTCAAACCCTCTTCATCCAAAATAAAGCTGTCCCTACAGCTCTTAAAAATTACAACCTAGTCAATACCACTGTTGGCAAACTCAGCAAAAGCTCTGAAATCAAATATCAGCCCCCTCACTCTAAACCACGGGAGAGCAGAGGGCGAATGCAGGGAGAGATAAAACATGGACAGAGAAGATGGGAGCAGAACCAAAGGAGGAGATGAAGAGGTACTTAAGACTTACAAGCTGAATTAGACCCAATTTTATTAATGAAAGAGGATGGCATAATTGTGCTAGAATCTGAATGTAATTTGCCAACTGCTGACAAGAAGAATCAATCAGCAGCTCCAGAGAATTCTAAATTAAAAATGATCAGTCACCATACTCATGAAATATAATAAAGCCCACTGATGGATTAAAAGACTAAATGCCCCAAAAGTGATATGGGTAATGTCTAGTCACACAAATGTGGGAGCAGTGAAAGATCTCAAAGTCATAATGGACCATGAGTTTAATCAATCAGTATTAAGAAACTAAAAGAAACTTCATGTGTTTCAAAGCAACAGCTCGATGGTGGTACAGAAGAGCTGTACTATAATCTGTAATGCTGATTAAATACTGGAACAGATTATCACGAAGGTTGTGAAACTGTCTTTGTTAGAGACTTTAAAATAGGATAGAATATAAGAAATTCCCTGGCAGTCCAGTGATTAGGACGTAGTGCTCTCACTGCAGAGGGTCGGGGTTCAATCCCTGGTAAGGGAAGAAAGATCCCACAGGCCATGCAGTGCAGCAGAAAAAAAGAGAAAAGGATAGAACAGTTTAGACGTGGGCCTCTCCAGAGCCAGGGGACATGGAAAGGGCCCCTCTGAGCATGGAAATAACCTTCCCCACTGGGGGAATCCTACAGCACTCGTCACGGAATAACTCAAATATCTGCAATCATGGGGATGGGAGTCCCATGTCAGAAGAACCACCTCACCCTTTCTCCACTATGCTCAATTCTGAAGACCATCACACAACAAATTAATATGAGACAAAGTACTGTTATATTGTGATGCTTCTCTATATGGAGGGCTTAATGAAGAGAAGGAAAAGAAAACTCATTTTACAAGAGTTAAGTTAATGGAAGGCTCCAGAATAGTAAAAAGTGAAAAAGAAAATGAAAGTGAAGTCGCTCAGTCTTGTCTGACTCTTTTGGACCCCATGGACTGTAGCCTACCACTCTCCTCCGTCCACGGGATTTTCCAGGCAAGAGTACTGGAGTGGATTACCATTTCCTTCTCCAAGGGATCTTCCCAACCCAGGAATCGAACCCAGGTCTCCTGCATTGTAGGCAGACACTTTACGGTCTGAAGAAGCAGGGAAGGACCCAGAAAAGTAAAGGAGTAGCAAATTTATGAGGATTGTTTAAGCAGTAACCACCCATGACCAACATAGAGATACTGAATTTGGTGACACTCCTGAAGCTAAGTTGGGAAGATCCATGGAATCTGGAATTTTAAAGTAAACCAGCAGGAGGCACTGTCTTAAGAGAAGCCACACGAGCAGGCAGCTGGCCTCTATGTGGCCACAGAAAAGGCGGTGTACACTGGAGGGGCCTGGAAGCAGAGCCAGCCGCGCGTGTCACAGCAGCTGCTGGGGGGGAGCCCACGCTCCAGCGGGTCTTCAGAACTTTAGAAGCAGACAGAATTCCACACTTCACGACGTTTGTCTCTTCCTTTAAGCATCTGTTTTCTCCTCAGTCTCCAACATTCCCTAGGAACTATCAGGCTGCCCTAAAAGGGTTAGCTCCTGTAAGTATGGTTCAGCTGGCGGTTATAGGGAAGGAGTAACCCAAGGGACAGAAAGGTGACCCGGCCAGACAACAAGCAGGAGGAAGGACAGGCAGAGCCCACAGTCTCCTGAACAGCCTTCCTCCACTGGCCCTGTGCGAACCTCAGCAAATCCTGGGGCCAGACAGAAATCCATTCTCCTCCCAGTGGGGCCTCACACCAAAAATACTGGAAAAGAGAATGCAGTCATTTGCATCTTAAATCACTCTCCCCTGGTCTGGTTTGCAGACTTCAGTGTGCATGAGAATCACCACAGGTTCGTTCCAAGAGAGCTCAACTCAGTAAGCCAGAGCAAAGACCCAGGAATCTGACATATTAAAAGGCACACCACACTCTCAGAAGCTCAAGCTGTAAAGAAAAATATTTAAATGACAGAAAGCAGGCAACAGAAAAATTAAATCAAGGGTTTAAAAGAAGCATTCGCCTCAATTAACCTGTTAATAAATTAAATTTGATTGTACTATATTGATGGACAATCTTCGTGTTACTCCAGAAATGCAGGTGTTTGCTTGGTTTTCAACTCTGGTAACTCATAGGAACAGCATAACTTGACAGTTAAACTGCTGTTGAGGGTTCAGGGCAAATTCTTACAAACTTCTTTTACCTTTATTTAAGCACACTGCTTTCAATTATAGAGGCTGCCCCCTTGTGGCTGTAGATATTTCAATAAAGTGCTATAAAAGCAAACCATACAGATGACAATGTACAGTAAGCATTTACAATATGAAGGCACTGTACTACATGCTTTACATTACATGGTTTACATGTATTAAGCCAACAACCCTACAAGGCAGGTCTGACTGTCATCCCCATTTCACAGTGGAAGCTTCCCTGGGTGTTCAGTTGGTAAAGAATCTGTCTGCAATGCAGGACATCTGGATTCCATCCCTGGCTTAAGTCTTGCTGCATTACAGCCACAACTACTCATTCAATTCTCTATTTCAGGTCCAAAATAGACACAGAAATAAAAACCTACAGACACGTGCATATATTTTAAAATCCTGACTTAGAAGAACGTGCCCATGTTACGCTTGGAAGTGGAAGGAGAGCTGAGGGGAGCACATGCGCTCATCACAGCCAGGCTGGGCCACAGGAGCAGCAGACACGCAGCAGCTCTTCTATGAAAACGTCACTAGGTGCCCGGGGATAAAATACCAGGTTTCGCTCTCAAAGCAGCCCAAGTTGTCTTTTCCAGAACGTCACCAGTTGAGTCACTCACGACTGAAACTGGCAGAGCAATTCACCCTGAGTGCTCACAGGTGCTGCATCTCGTAGAGAAGGATGGTTCGGCCCCACAGACACTACTCTGAGCACGGCCATGGCGCTGCAGGTCACGGAGACCTGAGCACAGTCACTGCCCGGTTTCCACAAGGACACGCTGGAGAAGGGGGCTGGGGCAAGGCGGAGAAGCAACAACCCAGAGGACAGGGAGGGGAAGGGGCCGAAGCAGGGGAGCCGCGTGCGTCCACGACTACGTGCGCGGGTGTTTGCATGTGCTAATGCGTGTGTGCACCCGGGAGCGCTCACTCTGAAACCTGGCCCTAACACTGCCCTCCACAAAATCCACAGCAGTGTGAATACTATGTGAGAAAGTAGTCTGATTTGAAACAATTTATCTTCAAAACATGCAAAAGCTTTTCTGTTTTGGTTCTGCAACCAGTCTCATTAAAGCTGCTGCTGCTAAGTCGCTTCAGTCATGTCCGACTCTGTGCGACCCCACAGACGGCAGCCCACCAGGCTCCGCCATCCCTGAGATTCTCCAGGCAAGGACACTGGAGTGGGGTACCACTGCCTTCTCCTCATTAAAGCTGCTGCTGCTGCTAAGTCGCTTCAGTCGTGTCCAACTCTGTGCGACCCCATAGACGGCAGCCCACCAGGCTTCTCCCCATGGGATTCTCCAGGCAAGAACACTGGAGTGGGTTGCCATTAGCCAGGATATGCTTATTTGAAGAAAATGCCTGAAGTCAATAGAGGATACATTTTAAAATTACTCATTATCCAAACAGTCTTCAAAACCTGCATTATGGGATTTAATTACCTGTATTACTCCTTTAAGCTAACTTGTTTCTCTCAATACGAGGTTTTCAAGATACCAGAAACTCATGTTAGAACCTGACAGTTCATATAAAATTGCTTGCTTTCTTCTACTACTTATTTACAGATTCAGACTTCAATCCAGTGTCTTTAGGACTCCAGTGTTTCTTAGCTACTTACCAACAGAATACATGAGCAAATGGGGAAAGGGACAGAACCCTTCATGAACAACAGACTTCACGAGTCTCCAATGAGATGGACTTCTCCTTCAAGCACTGCCTTGCCCTGCCACGGCACGCAGCACAGCACCAAGGACAGACCCCAGGCGCGGAACTCAGGTCAGAGGACTACTGCACTGCGACTGGACTAACAACTCTCCACCTCTGGAGCACCCCACACCCCCTCATGCCAACTGAGCCCATACCCATCCTCAAGGTCAGCTTCCTGGCCCTGACTCCAGGACTGCAATGCTCTACATCTGAACTAAAATCAGAAACAACTACTTCATCAAAGAGGAAAAGGAAATGGCAACCCTCTCCAGGATTCTTGCCTGGAGAATTCCATGGACAGAGGAGCCTGGCAGGCTACAGTCCATGGAGTCGAAAAGAGTCGGACACGACTGAGCGACTAACACACACACACTCTTCATCAGAGAGGACAGAGGGATGGCAAGCAACTGAAAAGATGATGAATGTCATTAGCCATTAGAGAAAGGCAGATTAAAGCCATGATGAGATACCAGCACACACCGAGCAGAATGGGAATGATAAGAATACTGCCAATACCAAGTGCTGCTAAGAATGCAGAGCGGCTATACTTTTGCACATCACCAGCAGAATCGCAAAATGATTCAGCCACTCTGGAAACCTGCTAGGCAGTTTCTTATATAACGTTAAACAAGATACTTACCACACGACCCAAGAACCTTACTCCTATGAGTTTACCCTAGAGAAATAAACATGTACATTTGCACAAAAACCTGTACATGAGTATTCACAGCAGCTCTATTCAGAAAGGCCAAAACATAGAAACACCCCAAATGCCCCTGAATGAAAGAATGGATAAACAAACCACAGGACATCCACACAATGGAATTCCACTCAGCAATTAAAAACTGCTGATACACTGGTAGATACAGAATTACGCTGAATTTTTTAAAATCTTTAAAGGTTACAGACTAGGCATGTATTAGTTTGCCAGGGCTGCCATAACAAAACACCACAGACTGAGTGACTTAAACAACAGGAAACGGTTTCCATACAGTTCTGGAGACTAAAGGTTCAAGATCAAGGTGCTCTTCCGAGGCCTCTCCTGGCTGCCTTCCCTCTCTGTCTTCACATGCTCTTTTCTCTGTGGACACACCACTGATGTGTCCTGTGTGCCCAAATTTCCTCTGCTTATAAGGACACCAGTCAGACTGGATTAGGGCCCACCCAAACAGTCTCTCATTTTAACTCAATCACCTCTTTTAACAGCCTTGTAGCTCAAACAGTAAAGAATCTGCTTGCGCAGGAGACCCAGGTTCAATCCCTGGGTTGGGAGGATCCTCTGGAGAAGGGAATGGCAATCCACTCCGGCATCTTACCTGGAGAATCCCATGGACAGAGAAGCCTGGCAGGCTACAGTCCCTGGGGTCACAAAGAGTCGGACACAACTGAGCGATTTCACTTTGACATCGTCCCCAAATTGTAATTGTCACACCCCAAGGTACTGAGTGCTAGGATTTCAACACATGAATTTTTGGGAGACACAATAAAGCCTATAATGGTATGGCTCCATTTATATAACATTCCCAATATGACAAAACTGTAGTGATGGAGAACAGATTAGTGGTTGCCAGGAATGGAGAGAAGGCATTACTATGAAGAGGAGCATGGTGATGGAAAAGTTCTGTATCTCAAGTGTGGTGGCTACAAGTCTCAATGCATGTGGTAAAACTTCACAGAAAACACACACAAAGAGTACATGTAAAAAGCAGTGAAATCTGAAAAAAGGTCTGGAGTTTAGTTAATAACAAGGTAGTGTTGTGGTTAGGTCAGGTGTTGTCTTGGGGAAAGCTAAGCAAGGAGTAAAGGAGAAACTCTCTGAACTATTTTTTCAACTTTTATGTGAGTCTAAAATCATTTCTAGGGCTTCTCTGGTAGCTCAACAGTAAAGAATCCACCTGCCAGTCAGGAGACGCAATTTTGATCCCTGATTCCGGAGGATCAACATGCCGCAGAGCAGCTAAGCCCGTGCTCCGCAACTATTAAGCCTGTGCTCTACAACCTCGGAGTGACAATACTGAGTCTACGGGCCACAACTACTGAACCGCTAGTGGCCTAGAGTCTGAGCTCTGCAACAAGGGGGACCACTGCAGTGAGAAGCCTCACAGAGAAACTACGAAGTAGCCCCCACTTGCCGCAACTAGAGAAAAGCCCAAGTAGCAACCAAGACCCCGCACAGCCAAAAATAAGTAATTTTAAAAATTAAAAATAAAATCATTTCTTAAAAAAATGTTTATAAAAATACACATTCATAGCTCCTGGATGCTCCAGGGAAGCCTGGAGAAGCATGCTGAGCAGCTATGCTGCCCAACTCACACCCACCTTCCACACGTGCCAAAGAAACAGCTGGGACATCAGGCCACCCCCACCCAAAACACGCGTGTTCTCCCACAGTTGTGTGGATAAGCTGCCAGAGCCAAGAAAACACAGACATGGAGCACAAGCAGAAGTAACTTGAGAATCAAGGTTTCAGGGAAAAATCAACAGTGATATATTATTTCTTTCTTCAAAACACCTTTACATGGGGATTTGATTAATATACCCTGAAATATACTGTCCAGGATTTCAAGAGCAATTTCACACCAATTTCTGTTCATTAATTTTATCCTCCCTAGATTTAATTTTAGAAACAATGAAGCAAGGTAGAGAGGGAAAGTAAACAACTTAACGTATTGGTATTGATTCATATTCAGTTACCAAAGAGTAACTGATTATATTTCAGCAATATGATAGTGACAGGTTTAACACATCTGTTGATGTGTATAATTTTTTAGGAAAACCAGAGTATAAATAATCTTTGATTTAAAAAAAAAAATATCAACTCCAATTGTCTAAAATTAAGCCACATAGTAAGTGGCTTTTTTGTAAAGTCAGTTTGTAGTTTAGCTGCTCTACTGGCTAGATGTAGCCACAGGATTCCTAGAGTCCCGTTAAAAAACAGTCGCTGATGCCCATCAGCAGACGAATGGATAAGGAAGCTGTGGTACATATACACCATGGACTATTACTCAGTCATTAAAAAGAATTCATTTGAATCAGTTCTAATGAGATGGATGAAACTGGAGCCCATTATACAGAGTGAAGTAAGCCAGAAAGATAAAGACCATTACAGTATACTAACACATATATATGGAATTTAAAAAGATGGTAATGATAACCCTATATGCAAAACAGAAAAAGAGACACAGATGTACAGAACAGACTTTTGGACTCTGTGGGAGAAGGTGAGGGTGGGATGTTTCGAGAGAACAGCATCGAAACATGTATACTATCTATGGTGAAACAGATAACCAGCCCAGGTTGGATGCATGAGACAAGAGCTTGGGCCTGGTGCACTGGGAAGACCCAGAGGGATCGGGTAGAGAGGGAGGTGGGAAGGGGGATCGGGATGGGGAATACATGTAAATCCATGGCTAATTCATGTCAATGTATGACAAAAACCACTACAATACTGTAAAGTAATTAGCCTCCAACTAATAAAAATAAATTAAAAAAAATAAAAAAAAACAATTGCTGAGCTTTCTATACAAATCTAAATTAACTGAAACAGCTTGAAATTTGCAGTTCATCTGCAAAGTTTCATTTATAAGAATAAAGCTCCAGTTTATAGTATTCTTATTTTAAGAAAAAGCAGTATTATAATATACAAACCATATGTAAAAGATTCAGGAATTCTGATTTCTGATCTTACAATCTTCTACTATCTAAGTAATCCTAACAAAACTCTTAATTCATCATCCCTAAAGAATTCATAAAATACAGCTTAATTTCATTTATAAATAAACCACAAATCCAAAAAAGGTATGACTGCAATACAGACAGACAACACTGATAAAAATTCAGTAAGGCCGAAAACTGAATGACATAGTTAAATTACAACTGCAGAAAAGTTTTTGGTTTAAAACAATCTGACACATCCATTCCCCAAATCATTTTGAATAGTTGTGAAATGTGTAAAATAAGAAAACATGTAACGAAACCAAGACTGCAAGAACCCGAGGGGAACAAGACAAACCACTGCACTGTTTAAGCCAATCTGCGCCCGGGGACGGAAGCACCGAAGTGCAGCTCGTTCTCCAGACAATTCAGCTCTAACCCAGGAGAAGGGGAACAGCTCTAACCCAGGAGAAGGGGATATTTTCAGACAGACAGAGCATGGGTGGCCCACAATTCCAATCAGGTGCTCCAGCTTATTCTAGGTCACAAACACAATGCAGAGAGCCACTGCTTTTTAATTTGTTAGGAATGAAATGAAACAGAATTCTACTACAGTTTTTAGCTTAACAAAGACCTGGCAATTTTTTTCAAGAATCTTTCAGTACTACATTTCTAAAAATTTTACACATTTCTAAGTGAGCCAAGGACAAACCTAGGTACAGGAACAAAATCAAATCTATATTAGAATGCATTAATCCATTCACTTACTGGTGGGCATCTGGGTCTAATTTGGAGATATTATGTATAAAACTGCTATGAATATTAATGAAAAGACTATGTATAGATATGGTTTGCTTTCTTTGGGGTAAATATCTCAGGGTGAGACTGCAGTATCCTACAGTAAATATATGCTTAGTTTTATAAGAAACTGCCAAGTTACTTTGCAAAGTAGTGGCACCATTCTACACCCCTGTCAGAAAAGCATGAGAATATAATTTGATCAGCAACACTTGTTGTGAATGTCTTTTTAATTTTAGCCATTCTAGAGGGTATGTAGTTATATCCCAGTTTGGCTTTAATTTCCTTTCCTTGAATGACACATGATACTGAAGATCTTTTTCACATACTTATAGGCCATTAATACATATACAACTCTGTAAAATGTCTGTTTGAATTTTTTCCCATTTCAAGATATTCACATAATGGAATAATACTCTGCAATAAAGAGGAATAAAATACAATAAACGATGAACCCAGATGAACTCATCATTACCCAGACTATTAACAACATCTAGCTTCTGAGAATTATCTAGTCTTTAAAGAGACCATCAAACTTATGTTGACCAAATGTTTCACATGTTCGAAAGAGATTTCTAGTATTTGAGTCAAATGTCTAATGTTATTATAAATTAGACCACACTATGAAGAAAATTAAAATAATTCCATAAAATATTGTGTTTAGAATCCAAATCAAATGAACAAATATTACTGTTCAAAAAGCAAAGGAAATAACAATATAATTTAAATGCACAACCAGGGACTTCCCTGGTGGTCCATGTTCCCAACTCTGGAGTCCTGGGTTTGATACTTGGTGGGGGAACTAGATTCCACAAGCTGCAATTAAAGACCCTTATTTCACAAATAAGATCCAGTGCAGCCATATATTTTAAAAATACACAATCAGGCCAAAAGTACTAAACACAGTACATATTGTATGTGAGAAAAGTTTGAGAAATCAAAGCTATTATTAAGTATAATATAGTTACCCACTTAACCAAGAAAAAAAATGTTTTATATGTATGTCTGTTCATTCATTCATTCATTATTCTTCTACCTTATACTTGAGGGGACACAATTCAAGAGTTTTTTAAATTATGTGAATAGCATTTATTTACATATGTATAAAATATCTAAAGAGACTCTTTAATAATTAATAATATATTCTAGTTGTCTCACAATATACACTATCTGCATCAAGATTAATAATAACTTCTTCATAAAGACTGCTGATGAAATGGTATTTCAGCATCAGGTGCAATAACTTATGTGAGAAATGCACTTTCCAATCTCTTCCAACTTGAAGTATCCAATGTGACAGTCTTTTGAATGTACTGTTCTGCATAAATAAAATCCCCTTAAATTACTGGCCAGAAATACTGTGTAAGCAGTTCTTTGATTTAATGGCAATTTAATCTCCTTATTATAAAAGTTTCCCAAATGTGATAGTCTTTTAATGAAGCTACTGCAAAAATCTCTACCCTTGATCTGCTGTTTATCAATTACTTTACAAGTTGAAATACCTTTATTTTAGCACTTTCTCAGGTTATCTTCTGGAGTCTGGTAAATGCTCCTATCTTTTGCATCTGTTCTCATCTAACTAAATATTTAAAATCTGGTTGTTTTTCTTTGGCCAGACTTTCAATTAGGTTTAATCTCTCCTTTGATGCAACTTAAAAAATCTTTTACTACCCTTACATTAATAAAGTACATTACTTCAAGCACTATATAAGATGTGGTTGTGACAAACAAGTATTTATTAATAATTTGTCTTGGTCTTTTAATTTAACCTCAGAGAGCAAACCTGACTAAATAGGCAGCAAAAGAATCTCTTAATTTCTGGGAGTATCTGATGTTTAAATTAAATCCATATTTTGTTTGTTTTTCTCATAATTCACTGAAGTAAATGCACTTTTCTGGCTAAAACACACCCATCTCTACTTCTGTACCCGTTCACTCACAGCTGGCCTCATATACAAAGATTCCTGGTCAGTCCAGAGTAAAAATGCAAGAATACCACTCCTAAGAAATAAGGTATTAAAAAGAAAATACTCAGAACATAGCATGAACATATACTGACAGGGCTTCAGTCAAGCCAAAACCTTGTGGGATACAAGCACCCCCATGTGCACCCACAGCCATGCCTGCAGGACAGAGATCCAGGTGCACACAGGAAGGACCTCCAACCAGAGCCAAAAAGGGTAGTGCACACTCAGACACAGACTCTTCAAGCTCCTGCACCGCTGGGATGACTGACCACTAATCTGCCTCGCTCACCACAGTCAGCAGAGCTCCAGGAGCTCCTCCACGACAGCCCTCGACCTTCAGCACTAAGCTACTCATTCCAGCAACGCGGAGCTCCTGCTGGTTGTGCATGGACCCAGTTTAGCTTGCTTCTTCATCACCTCAAAAGGATTTGACAGAGACCACCTTAGGCCCTGCATCTTTACCATAAACCCTATGGTCCAGAGACTGTGGACCTCTTACCAGACCCAACTCTGCGGCCCTCAGGCTTCCCGACTGTGCCATAACCTCACCCACCACGTTCATGTTATTCCATATTCCAAGGTTCCTACCCTCAACCCCATTCACGGAGACAGGGTTTAATGTAATGTTTGTGTTGTCTCACATGTGGCCTTGGGTTCTTTTAAATCTCTTCCACATTAACCATCAATATACTGATCCTGGTTAATTTTACACACTATCAACTGCAACATTTCTGGCCTAAAATGAAGTTTACCCACATGCTTATTTGAATAATTATGAACTAGGTGAAAGTACATAAAAATCTATTAAAATATGTTCCTAAACCTAGAACTTCTCAGACAAAATATATATATATATGTATATTTATATATGTGTGTGTATACAGCACACACACACACATAAAATAAATTTTCAGAAGAATCCCTCGATACCTTGGTACAATGCTAAGGAAGAAATGAAAATAAGCTTTCTGATAAGCTAACAAGTCAACTTCAAAATGAACAAAGGCAAAGGACACAAGGCTTTTACTGCGTTGCTAAATTACTATCTTCCTACACTAACCTTGTACGTACACATTATAAAAATCATTCATTTGTGTAACAAGGAGTGACTCTGGGTTGACACTGTAAACAGGACCTGAAGTGAATCCCAAGTGACAAGTTCCTCATTAATCGTCATTTTGAAACATTCATGTTTCAACATGGTCCTTTAATTCATTGTTTAAAATTTCAAGTAAAAGGAGCATCCCAAAGATTCATTGCCAAGAAACTGTTTTTCCAGCCCTTTTTGGCACTGAGCATGACATGCTTCCAGTTTACTCTGAAAGGTCACACTGTAAACAAAGCTCTGCTGCACCTAGGAAAAAAACCTGTTGGCATAAGATGCTCTCATTTGTAGACCAGCAATACACTACAAGGAAATCCCATCAAGAAGAAATGTAAATAGTATGACTGCCATCAAATTCTGACATGTGAATTCTAATAAAAGTTTGGTGGAGGTTTTGGTACAGCAACTTGGTATCCAAGTAAAATTCTGAGTTTTAATAGTTAGCCTGCTCAATACACCTAATGACAAAAACATTTTTTAAATATTCAATTTTTAGACTATATGAATTATCTTATAAACCTGTCGACAGAGTTTATTAAAACAGATAGACAAATATCAGGCTAGGATTTCAAGCTCCCTGACAGACCTCCGTTCTGCAGCAGATGCCGCTCCGGAGCAAGGCAGCCTCTGTGGGCCTCCTCTCCTCCAGCGTGGGGACGGGGCAGGAGGAACTCTAGCACCGTGTGTGCTGCCAGGAATCAGGTCATAAGCAAAACCAAAACCTAAAAGACACTTTAAACTTTCATTTACATAAAGGAATAATTTATAGGAGGGTTTAGATTCTGAACTAGACAACCACTAAAAAACCCTTAAAGTTCTAAGATATGGAGTAATATTCAGATCATTTTCCACAAACCAAGACTGAACTGCAATTCATTTTAAAACACAGTGCATGAAAATGACAGAACATATAAACAAATCTTTAAGAAGCGTTTTGAATTTAATGTCTTCTATTTGACTACACGCAGAAGCGCAGCGGCTGCGACAGACCACGCAGAAGCGCGGCAGAGAGGAGCTACCCCTCTCCCAAGGTCAGGGGCGGCAACTGAGAGCGCCAGGCTGCGACAGCGCAAGAGCGGCAGAGACGAGCTACCCCACATCTGAGGTCAGGGGTCAGGGGCGGCGACCTGGAGGAGCTACCACACGCCCGAGGTCAGGGGTCACAGGGGCAGCGGCCCAGAGGAGCTACCCCAGGCCCGAGGCCAGGGGTGGCGGCCGAGAGGAGCAACCCACATCCAAGGAGCAGCGGCTGCGTGGGTGCAGAGGGCCGAGAGGAGCTACTCCACGTTCAAGGTCAGGAGGGGCAGCAGTGAGGAGATACCCCTCCTCCAAGGTAAGAGAAACCCAAGTAAGATGGTAGGTGTTGCGAGAGGGCATCAGAGGGCAGACACACCGAAACCATAATCACAGAAAACAGGCAAATCCGATCACACGGACCACAGTCGTGTCTAACTCAATGAAACTAAGCCATGCCGTGTGGGGCCACCCAATACGGTCGGGTCATGGTGGAGAGGGCTGACAGAATGTGACCCACTGGAGAAGGGAAACCACTTCAGTATTCTTGCCTTGAGAACCCCATGAACAGTATGAGAAGGCAAAATGATAGGATACTGAAAGAGGAACTCCCCAGGTTGGTAGGTGCCCAATATGCTACTGGAGATCAGTCGAGAAATAACTCCAGAAAGAACAAAGGGATGGAGCCAAAGCAAAAACAATACCCAGTTGTGGATGTGACTGGTGATGGAAGCAAGGTCCGATGCTGTAAAGAGCAATACTGCATAGGAACCTGGAATGTTAGGTCCATGAATCAAGGCAAATTGGAAGTGGTCAAACAGGAGATGGCAAGAGTGAACGTCAACATTTTAGGAATCAGCGAACTAAAATGGACTGGTATGGGTGAATTTAACTCAGATGACCATTATATCTACTACTGTGGGCAGGAATCCCTTAGAAGAAATGAAGTAGCCCTCATAGTCAATGAAAGAATCCAAAATTCAGTACTTGGATGCAGTCTCAAAAACGACAGAATGATTTCTGTTCGTTTCCAAGGTAAACCATTCAATATCATGGTAATCCAAGTCTATGCCCCAACCAGTAACGCTGAAGAAGCTGAAGTTGAACGGTTCGACGAAGACCTACAAGACCTTTAGGAACTAATACCCAAAAAAGATGTCCTTTTCATTATAGGGGACTGGAATGCAAAAGTAGGATGTCAAGAAACACCTGGAGTAACAGGCAAATTTGGCCTTGGAGTATGGAATGAAGCAGAGCAAAGGCTAACAGAGTTTTGCCAAGAGAACGCACTGGTCATAGCAAACACCCTCTTCCAACAACACAGGAGAAGACTCTACACATGGACATCACCAGATGGTCAACACTGAAATCAGACTGATTATATTCTTTGCAGCCAAAGATGGAGAAGTTCTATATGGTCAGCAAAAATAAGACCAGGAGCTGACTGTGACTCAGTTCACAAACTCCTTATTGCCAAATTCAGACTTAAATTGAACAAAGTAGGGAAAACCACTAGACCATTCCGGTATGACCTGAATCAAATCCCTTATGATTACACAGTTGAAGTGAAAATAGATTTAAGGGACTAGATCTGATAGAGTGCCTGATGAACTATGGACAGAGGTTCATGACGTGTACAGGAGACAAGGATCAGAAATGCAAAAAAGCCAAATGGCTGTCTGAGGAGGGCTTACAAATAGCTGTGAAAAGAAGAGAAGCTAAAAGCAAAGGAGAAAAGGAAAGATACTCCCATTTGAATGCAGAGTTCCAAAGAACAGCCAGGAGAGATAAGAAAGCCTTCCTCAGAGATAAATGCAAAGAAATAGAGGAAAACAACAGAATGGGAAAGACTGGAGATCTCTTCAAGAAAATCAGAGATACCAAGGTAACATTTCATGCAAAGATGGGCTCAATAAAGAACAGAAATGGTATGGACCTAACACAAGCAGAAGATATTAAGAAGAGGTGGCAAGAATACACAGAAGAACTGTACAAAAAAGATCTTCATGACCCAGATAATCACGATGGTGTGTGATCACTCACCTAGAACCAGACATCCTGGAATGTGAAGTCAAGTGGGCCTTAGAAAGCATCACTACAAACAAAGCTAGTGGAGGAGATGGAATTCCAGTTGAGCTATTTCAAATCCTGAAAGATGATGCTGTGAAAGAGCTGCACTCAATAGGCCAGCATATTTGGAAAACGCAGCAGTGGCCACAGGACTGGAAAAGGTCAGTTTTCATTCCAATCCCAAAGAAAGGCAATCCCAAAGAACGTGCAAACTACCACACCATTGCACTCATCTCACACGCTAGTCAAGTAATGCTCAAAATTCTCCAAGCCAGGCTTCAGGAATACGTGAACCGTGAACTTCCAGATGTTCAAGCTGGCTTTAGAAAAGGCAGAGGAACCAGAGATCAAATTGTAAACATCTGCTGGATCATCAAAAAAGCAAAGAGAGTTCCAGAAAAACATCTATTTCTGCTTTATGGACTATGCCAAAGCCTTTGTCTGTGTGGATCACAATAAACTGTGGAAAATTCTTCAAGAGATGGGAATACCAGACCACCTGACCTGCCTCTTGAGAAATCTGTATGCAGGTCAGGAAGCAACAGTTAGAACTGGACATGGAACAACAGACTGGTTCCAAATAGGAAAAGGAGTATGTCAAGGCTGTATATTGTCACCCTGCTTATTTAACTTATATGCAGAGTACATCATGAGAAACACTCGGCTGGAAGAAGCACAAGCTGGAATCAAGATTGCCGAGAGAAATATCAATAACCTCAGATATGCAGATGACACCACCCTTATGGCAGAAGGTGAAGAGGAACTAAAAAGCCTGTTGATGAAAGTGAAAGAGGAGAGTGAAAAAGTTGGCTTAAAGCTTAACATTCAGAAAACTAAGATCATGGCATCTGGTCCCATCACTTCATGGAAAATAGATGGGGAAACAGTGGAAACAGTGGCTGACTTTCTTTTGGGGGGCTCCAAAATCACTGCAGATGGTGATTGCAGCCATGAAATTAAAAGACACTTACTCCTTGGAAGGAAAGTTATGACCAAACTAGACAGCATATTAAAAAGCAGAGACACTACTTTGCCAACAAAGGTCCGTCTAGTCAAGGCTATGGTATTACCAGTGGTCATGTGAGAGTTGGACTGTGAAGAAAGCTGAGCGCCAAAGAATTGATGGTTTTGAACTGTGGTGTTGGAGAATGCTCTTGCAAGTCCCTTGGACAGCAAGGAGATCCAACCAGTCCATCCTAAAGGAGATCAGTCCTGGGTGTTCATTGGAAGGACTGATGCTGAAGCTGAAACTCCAATACTTTGGCCACCTCACATGAAGAGTTGACTCATTGGAAAAGACCCTGATGCTGGGAAAGATTGAGGGCAGGAGGAGAAGGGGATGACAGAAGATGAGATGGCTGGATGGCATCACTGACTCAATGGACATGGGTTTGAGTAAACTCCGGGAGTTGGTGATGGACAGGGAGGCCTGGCGTGCTGTGATTCATGGGGTCGCAAAGAGCTGGACACGACTGAACTGAACTGAACTGATTTGACTACACAACCTGAGTCAAAAAATAGGACCCTATAAATTTAAACTGCTTTTCTGATGAGATACCCATAGCTCAAATCACAATGCAAGACACATTTTTAACACTGGGACAAGTCAAGATCCAGTCTTGTTGACAATAAACCTTTGTAAATGAAGGCTGACATCTTTGCACCTTTCATCTTGCTCTAGTATCTGTATCTATTTTAAATGATTATTTTGAAGTCAGAATTCAAGAAGCATACACTTTCATATTCAGCAGATAATTCTATCAGAATATAAATCATAAACAGACAGCTCTTCAAAATAGAGAAAATGAAAATATAAAAAGACAGCACTTCAAAATGCAGAGAAAATGAAAACCTTGAGTCACAGAGGCTCTAACCAACCACAGTAGTCAAGCCTCTCATTCAGTATTAATGAAGTCACTGTTCATGAGGATGGAGAAAAACTAGAATTAAAGGGAGAAAAGATATAAATCAAATAACTATGACTGAATAGTCTGGCAAAAATATACAATGAGGTCAAATTGTTAACAATAATCATTGTAATACAATATCTCACATTCACAATAAAAACACAAATGTCACAAACATTTAAGCTCTCTAACATTTGTTTACAGCTTACATAATAGTGTTCAATGAACACTAAAATTGAAAAGCAAATTATTTTCCCAAGTTTTCCACACTAGAGAACTGTTGCCTCATGAAAACAAAAGGATTTGATACCCTGGTGCAAGTACTGAGACGAACTTAACAACGAGCCTGATAAAAACTCTTAGTTGTTTCCTAGTTTCAGAATTTATTTTATGATTTAGATTCAAAATCTAACAAAATCTGACCAGAATATTCACTTAACCTCTACTGTTCCAGATGCAATTTCAGCCTTTCACTCTGCTACTGTAGGTTTTGTTCTATTTTCCATGATTTTCTCGAGTCACAAAAACACCAACGGCCTCTCTCCGTCTCTATGTCCTCTGCAGGATGTGGTGCTGAAACCTGCCCCCAGGAACATTCTGCCCTCCTCAGCTTCTCCCTTCCACCCGCGCTCGCTCCCCGGCAAGTATGAACACCCATCGAGGCCTGCCCTCCACACTTTTCTCCTCATTCCCTGTTGCTCTCATCCACCTTCAACAGAATCTCAAAATAACTGTCAGTTGAAGAAATCACTTCTATTCCCGGAATGTTAGAACTGCGTTTCCAATTACATGCCACATAGCTCCAAAAATGAATAATTCTACTGGAACCTTAAACATGTACAAAACTAAAATCACTGTTTCATACACTCAAGTCAGACCAATTATCACCACAGCAACAGAAACACCATTTCTCTTCTAACTCATCCTCAAAGAACGATCTAAAACGAGTCCTGTAGGCTCAGGGGTCAGTCTCCAGCCACCCTCACTGCTCCTCGACAGCAGGCACTGACTGCCGACCCCTCGGGCTCAGCTGCAGCAAGGAACACTGGGGGAACACTGAGGGAGTCTTGCTTCATCTGCTACGGCCCTTAGCAGAACACTGAAGCTGGCCCTGGCTAATCAGTAGAAAAGGACTTTAAGAGGTTACTGGGCATCTCACAGGACTTCTGGGAAGATAAATATAGTCAAAATTAACCTTTCAGGGACAAGAGCCAAACCATGCTACAAAACAGGAGTAATTAGAAAACGGCCTTCACGGCAATCAACCTGGTGACACTGGGAAGCCCCGGCTACAACCCACACCCTCCACCAACACAAGCGGAAGCTCTCTGCAGACTCTGCTTCCTTGGTTCTAACCGAGGTCCCGTGGGAGGTGGGTCTAAAGGGTTAAGTCTAAGTCATATTCTTATGATCTGGCTACAAAAGAGAACGAAACTGTGAGTACAACTCTCTAACTGGCAAAACTGACTCCTACATTAACAAGACTATATTTATGTTGGTAAAACTTGCCCAAATATAAAAAGGCTATTCAAAGGTTGAGCTTAAATATAAACATAAGTTGTACTACACCCCACCTGTCCTTCCTGCCCCTGCCTCCCTGCCTACTATGGGTCTGTCCAAGATCCCACCAGACTGTTGGTGAGCTCACTCCAGTGTGCTGCTGGAACCGGACCCCCACTGTGACCCAGACCGCTTGGCTGGAGCCCAATTACCCTGGCTGGGTCCTGCCAGTGACCAGGACCACCCTTTGCTCCTGGTTGGACCAACTCCCAACCCCCAGCCACGGCTACTTCCCCTTCCATACAAAGAGACCACCCAAAACCATATCAATGTCACCAGACGAGACAGTGCTGGCAGTAACAGGACAATCATGTTGCCGTATCCCATGCACCAGCGTGGACCCTCCTGGACACTGACATCAGTCTGCAGGAAGTCAGCTACACACCCTCTGGACACTAGTGTCTGATGGCAACTCCCTACACTCTCCCTGACCATCCTCCTGGGTCACCCTTTGCCATCGACTGGCCGAGCTCAAGGGCACGTAGCTCACACCCTCACGCCTCCTCCTATCCACTCTTGAGTTCTCAGAGCTTCTTACCTGAATACTGCACCTGTGTCCTAAAAGCAAAGCCCACCCTGTGCCACCTCTACCATCACACATGCAGGTAAAACTCACGCCAAACACTTAACTCCTTGGAAAACTGAACACCTCAGAGAAGTAAAATGTGTGTCAAATAGAGAAAGAACTGCGGAAAGCGCGATCCAGAACAATTCCTCTCGGTGCCGTAAAGCACAGCCCAGATGTGAGGAGCTGACACTGCGCTCCCTGCCATCCCCATCACTTTTACATGTGAGTATGAGTAAATGCATAGGGAAAAAAGGAACCAAGTTTGGCAAGCAAATGACTAATCTCTATTCTAACTGACAAGGCAAAACTAAACTACAGAAAATACTTCCTAAGTTTCCTTTACAGACTGTGGACAGAGGAGGCAATCATGAAATATTAATGAGTGAACAAGAATATAAAAGTATAGGAAATACAATTTTATCCCATTACTATCCCTAAGTGTATCCCTTATCCTCCCTCTAAATTCATACCTTATCTCTTTAATTTAGACCTAGACTTCGTATCTAAAATCCCATTTTGACTAACAGAAACTTTCCCTACTTGAGTTTCCTCCCTAAAATTTCCCCTACATTTTTTCTAATGTAAATGTGGTCTTCTAACCAGTTATTTTTCTCCATTCAATCTTAGGACCATGGCATTTGTATATGTCCATTTTTAAGCCTTAATTATAAATACCTCCGATTCTTTGATGAAGGACTTTTTAGCATTTGTTTTGCACTACAATTTCCCTCAGAGCTGCCTTGTAGCAACCTTCTGGCTATGAATATTCAACTATTTGCAAAAGGCTAAAATTTCTGTTAAAATAATGATTTACAATTTTTGTGTTCAAACAGATTAGCAAGGCTCTAGATGTCTGCACAACATACTTCTCAAAAGAAGTGCAAAAACATGCATAGTTCCTTTTCATTCTTTAACCAGTAAGAAGCGACTAAATAAATTAATGAATTTCTATCTTTGTGTTAAAGATTAATCAGTGTTGCCTTCATATTCCTTAACAGTTAGAGATCCCTTTCCTTCTCCAAACCCACACAGCTGTTAAATGATGTTTTTATTACGCTATATTGATTGTTATCATGTGAACTAGAAGAGGAAACAAGGTACTCATCTCAAGAATCCTATTTTACACAGAGAACAGACTGTGGTTGCCAAGGTGGGGAGGGAGGGATGCACCGGGAGTTGGGAATTAGCAGATGGAAACTATTATACATAGAATGGATAAACAACAAGGTCCTATTGCTGTTATAGCACAGGGAACTATATTCAATATCCTGTGATAAGCCAAAATGGAAAAGAATAGGAAAAAGAATGTATATGTACATATGTGTATATGCATGTACAGGATGTATGTGCAAGAATGTACATGTGAGGTATATACAGGAGACACTCTGCTGTACAGCAGAAAGTAACACAGCACAGTAAATCAACTACACTTCAGGAAAATGAAAAATTTTTAAATGCACTAAATAAAAAAGAATTCTGTCTTAAACCACTTCCCAGTTCAGTTCAGTTCAGTTCAGTTACTCAGTCGTGTCCGACTCTTTGCAACCCCATGAATCGCAGCACGCCAGGCCTCCCTGTCCATGACAAACTCCCGGAGTTTACTCAAACTCATGCCCATCGAGTCGGTGATGCCATCCAGCCATCTCATCCTCTGTTGTCCCCTTCTCCTCCTGCCCTCAATCCCTTCCAGCATCAGGGTCTTTTCCAATGAGTCAACTCTTCGCATGAGGTGGCCAAAGTACTGGAGTTTCAGCTTCAGCGTCAGTCCTTCCAATGAACACCCAGGACTGATTTCCTTTAGGATGGACTGGTTGGATCTCCTTGCAGTTCAAGGGACTCGCAAGAGTCTTCTCCAACACCACAGTTCAAAACCATCAATTCTTCGGTGCTCAGCTTTCTTCACAGTCCAACTCTCACATCCATACATGACCACTGGAAAACCATAGCCTTGACCAGATGGACCTTTGTTGGCAAAGTAGTGTCTCAGCTTTTTAATATGCTGTCTAGTTTGGTCATAACTTTCCTTCCAAGGAGTAAGTGTCTTTTAATTTCATGGCTGCAGTCACCATCTGCAGTGATTTTGGAGCCCCCAAAAATAAAGTCTGACGCTGTTTCCACTGTTTCCCCATCTATTTCCTATGAGGTGATGGGACCAGATGCCATGATCTTAGTTTTCTGAATGTTAAGCTTTAAGCCAACTTTTTCACTCTCCTCTTTCACTTTCATCAACAGGCTTTTTAGTTCCTCTTCACGTTCTGCCATAAGGGTAGTGTCATCTGCATATCTGAGGTTATTGATATTTCTCTCGGCAATCTTGATTACAGCTTGTGCTTCTTCCAGCCGAGTGTTTCTCATGATGTACTCTGCACATAAGTTAAATAAGCAGGGTGACAATATACAGCCTTGACGTACTCCTTTTCCTATTTGGAACCAGCCTGTTGTTCCATGCCAGTTCTAACTGTTGCTTCCTGACCTGCATACAGGTTTCTCAAGAGGCAGGTTCTACCACTTCTACTCCACATGCATAAAGTACTTACTATACTTGTTCACACATTGCATATATAATGTTGGACACTGCATAAGATGCCAGAAATATCAAACATATGAAAGTCCAGCAAGTTGTCTGATAATAAAGAATGTATTCAAAGAGCTTTGATAATTAAGAAGCAATATTACACCTGCTACTACATTCAGCTATTTGAAATTTGAGGTTTCTCTGCCAGGTTAGTGAGAAGTGACGTTAACAGTGGGATTATTTTGTAAGTATATACAATATCCTATAAATTAGTACTGTTTCACTTAAATTCTGAAGATAAACTAGATATTAACGAAGACATTACTGCCAAGTTGTCCCCATAACTATATTAGAAAAATTAACACCTCTCATCACCTAATATTATCTTTAAAAATTTTTAGAAGGGTTTCTATTCTTTTTAATATTTTATTTCTCTTACAAATCTTACAAATCTCTCCAATTTTTCTTTTTAGTCATTCATTCAATAAATATTTATTGAATCTTTATAATATGCAAAGTTATAAACAACTTCACATAGATGAGAAAAGAAGAAAATTGAAGGGCAAAGGAGGAAGTGAAAGATACACCCATTTGAAAGCAGAGTTCCAGATAACAGTAAGGGAAGATAAGAAAGTCTTCTTAAATGAACAATGCAAAGGAATAGAGGAAAATAAGAGAACGGGAAAGACCAGAGATCTGCTGGAGATACCAAGGGAACATTTCATGCAAAGATGGGCACAAAAAAGGACAGAAATGGTATGGACCTAACAGAAGCAGAAGATATTAAGAAGAGGTGGCAAGAATACACAGAACTATACAAAAAATGTCTTAATACCCAGATAACTACAATGGTATAGAGACAAACCTAGAGCCAGACATAGCATAGTGCGAAGTCAGGTGGGCCTTAGAAAGCATTACATGGAATTCAAGCTAAGCTATCTAAAAATCCTAAAAGACGATGCTGTTAAAGTGCTACATTCAATATGCCAGCAAATTTGGAAAACTTAGCAGTGGCCACAGGAATCTAAAAAGTCAGTTTTCATTCCAATCCCAAAAAAGACCAGTGCCAAAGAATGTTCAAAATACCATACAATTGCACTCATTTCACATGTAAGCAAGGTAATGCTCAAAATCTGTCAAGCTAGGTTTCAATAGCACGTGAACTGAGAACTTCGAGATGTACAAGCCTGATTTAGAAAAGGCAGAGGAAGCAGAGATCAAATTGTCAACATCCACTGGACCATAGAAAAAGCAAGGGAAATTCAGAAAAACATTTACTTGTGCTTCATTGACTACGCTAAAGCCTTTGACTGTGTGGATCACAACAAACTGTGGAAAATTCTTCAAGAGGTGGGAATATCAGGCCACCTTACCTGTCTCCTGAGAAACGTGTAAGCAGGTCAATAAGAAACAGAACTGGACATGGAACAGTCTGGTTTCAAACTGTGAAAGGAGTACATCAAGGTTGTATATTGTCATCATGAGAAATGCTGGGCTGGATGAATCATAAGCTGGGATCCAGACTGCTGGGAGAAATATCAACAAGCTCAGATAGGCAGATGATACCACTCTAATGGCAGGAAGCGAAGAGGAACTCAGGAGCCTCTTGATGAGGGTGAAAGAGGAGAGTCAAAAAGGTGGCTTGAAACTCAACATTCAAAAAACAAAGATCATGGCATCTGATCCCATCACTTTATGGCAAATACATGGGGAAACAATGGAAACAGAGACAGACTTAATTTTCTTGGGCTCCAAAATCACTGCAGATGGTGACTGCAGTCACAGAATTAAAAGACACTTGCTCCTTAGAAGAAAAACTATGACTAACCTAGACAGCATATTAAAAAGCAGAGACATTACTTTGTCAACAAAGGTCCGTATAGTCAAAGCTATAGTTTTTCCAGTAGTCATGTATGGATGTCAGAGCTGGACCATAAAGAAAGCTGAGTGCCAAAAAATTGATGCTTTCAAAGTGTGGTATTGGGAGAAGACTCTTGAGATTCCCTTGGACAGCAAGGAGATCAAACCAGTCAGTCCTAAAGAAAATCAACCCTTAATATTCATTAGAAGGTCCCATGCTAAAGATGAAGCTCCAATACTGTGGCCACCTGATGTGAAGAGCTGACTCAATGGAAAGACCCTGATGCTGGCAAAGATTGAAGGCAGGAGGAGAAGTTGGTGACGAAGAATGAGACGGCTGGATGGCATCACCGACTCAATGCACATGAGTTTGAGCAAATTCCACGAGATAGCCAAGGACAGAGAAGCCTGTCATGCTTCCCGGCTGCCTATGGGGTCACAAAGAGCGGGACATGACAGTGACTGAACAAGAACAATATGCAAAGTAACATGGTGAGCACTGAGAATTCAAAGATGAAAAAGCAGCGTCTATTCTTTTCACTCTGTGTTTCTCAAATGTAATAAAAATATTCATGCTCTTAGAATGGGTATCAATTGTGATCATCCTTTAGAGAAGGTATGAAAGTAGCCTCTGATTGTCTACTCTGATGTTGTTTGGGATCTGAACTGATCTCAAAGGATGAAGTCCAGATGTACCTCACCACTGTAGCAGCAGAACTCAAATCAACCCCACAAATTATTTACCACTTAGTCAAATACCTCTAGACCTGGATCAAGTATATTGCATAGTCCACATCAATATATTTATGGCAAGAGAAAAGGGAACTCACGTACTAGTGTTGGTTTGGTAAATTTATACAACCACTGTGGAAAACAGTATGGAGGTTCCTCAAAAAATAAAAAATAAAACTACCATGTGATTCGCCAACTCCACTTCTGGATATTTTTCCAATGAAGACAAAAGCAAAAAAAGATATATGTATCCCTATGTTCATAGAAGCATTATTTACAATAGCCAAGATTGGAAGCAATTTAAGTGCTCACAGATGAATGGTTAAAGAAAATGTAACATATACTATATATACAATGAAGTATTACTCACCTATAAAAAATAATGAAACTCTACCACTTGCAACAACATGGATGGACCTAAAGCATATTATGCTCAGTGAAATAAGTCAGAAAGAGAAAGATAAATACTGCATGTGGTCAATTATATGTGGAATTTAAAAAACAAAAACGAACAAACTAACGAATGTACAAAACAGAAACAGACTCACAGATATTAAGAACAAACCAGAAGAAAGAGGGGTGGCAGGAGAAGCAAACTAGGTGAAAGAGATTAAGAGGTACAAACCACCAGTTATAAAATAAATAATCATGGGAAGTAACAGCCCAGGGAATATAAACAATATTTTATAATAACATTGGACGATGTACAATCTGTCAAAATATCAAATCACTGCTGTGTACTTAAAACTAATAATAAGCCAGCTATACTTCAACAAATGAAATGAATAAAAATTAAAATCAAAAGAGTTCAAATCATTTATGTCCACTATAGTGTTTGACAAGAGTCTCAAATACTGAAAGGTTTTACCATTTTGGTGATTTATGTTTTTTATATTAATTCATATATCCTCCATCAGTAAAAAATTTTTACTCATCTGGAAGAGCATAGTTCTCATGTCTTGGATTTCAGAAACTGGCATAGTCCCCTCCATTCTAGGATAACAGCGGGTTTCCTTTTTGCCTTTAGTCCCAGTAAGCTTACACCCAAATACAAAACCCAATCACAGCATCCATACTGACATTTACAAGTTATGATTTGTTCATTTATCCTAATTTTCTTTCCTTTTTCTTTTTCAAACTGTTTTAATCAATATGCTTTGTGTAAGCTGCCTCAGATATTTGGTAGAAACAAAGAGGTTATAAATGAATCTACCTACTATAAAAATGATATACACCAAGGTTCTATTTAAAAGTTTATATTTTGTTTTGCCCATCAAAACACAGATCAATTCATTCTCCTCCATTTTTCCTGTTTGTCAGTCATCCATATTGTTAAATTATATTGTCTATCAAATTTACTTATAAAGGACAAATTTTCTACCCTCCCCTTCCGAGTTTTGAGTTTCACTGCTATTTTCTTTCATTTCTTGCAAATTACTATTTTTGAGTGGTGTCTCTCTATGCTCCACACACCTGTCTTCAGACAACAGGTAGCTAGCTCCCCCCCCAAAAGAAAAACTTTAAGCAATGACATAAGCCATAAAAAGTGAGCTTATAAGTACTGAGATTCTTTCACTAAGTTTATGAAGTGCTGGTGTATTTATTTTGAAGAAATGAGAATATGAGACTCACGGCTTTTATTCACTCTATCCATTTCCTACTAAACTAATAAGACCATTTAATACAAAATAAAATCCCTTTTCCTTTTCTTATGTTATACAAATTCAATGGCCTTATGCCTTTGGGTTTACTTCAAGACACTATTTGTGTTTGTTTACTTCACTATTTAATACATTATTTAATTCACTAACACTATTTGTGTTTACTTCAAGAACTTGTTTTCCTTATATTTATGTCCCCTTAATACTACTGTTGTATAACTCTTCTGATTCACTAGTCCAAAAGTCTTCAAGAGACTTTTTAAAATATTTCCCAAATAATTATACAAATGGAATTAAAAGCAGAAAGATACTACTTTTACCTATTAGAGCAGCCAAGTCTTACTACATGGGGAAATACAAACTGTGGTAGTATATGAAACAGCAGTTCCAATAAAATATATCAAAAGTTTTTAATAAAGAAATACCAGAAATTAAAGGTTCACATAAAAAATTTAAATTACATTAAAAAATAGAAACAATAAAATTCTAATATCACTGGTATAGGTAATTATTATAAATCCACATGACAGATCAAATAATTATTAGAAAATGCTATTCACAAAAATTATAATATTTTAAGAAAATGCCTGTGAAATAATGTTATAAGACAATGGATTCTAAATGCTAAGTACCATATTATCAAGAATAAAACTGTATAAATATTTTGTCTTCACATATTCCTATACTTTCCAAATTTTTTATGAAAAGCCCTTCTCTCCTAAAATTATTGGACACCTGTGTGTGTGTGTGTGTGTGTGTGTGTGTGTGTGTGTGTGTGTGTGTGTGTGTGTGTGTGTGAAATCTTTGCTTTTGTTGTTGTTTTGATTCTGACATGCATCAGAGGATGTCACTGGATGTTGGTTCTCCGACCAAGGACTGACGCCACACCAGGCCCTGCAGTGGAAGCACAAAACCTTAACCACTGGACCACCAGCGAAGCCCTGGGACACCTGTTTTTTAGATCACAGAGCTTTTTCCTTCTACTTCTAAAAAAATCCTAATGTTAATTTTTAATTATAAAATACTAAATCAGTTTGTAACACAAACTTAAAGTTTACTTTAAGGGAAAAGAGGACAGAAAAAGTTGAGGATAACATATAATTCCACATTAAAAAAAAAAGAGGAATTATTTAAAAAGAGGAATTAAAGAGCCTCTTGATGAAGGTGAAAGAAGAGAGTGAAAAGCTGACTTAAAAAACTCAACATTCAAAAAACATTCAAGAAGATCACAGTACCCAGTCTCATCACTTCATGGCAAATAGATGGGGAAACAATGGTAACAGTGAAGACTTTACTTTCTTGGGCTCCAAAACCACTGTGGATGGTGACTGCAGCCATGAAATTAAAAGATGCTTCTTCCTTGGAAGAAAAGCTATGACCAACCTAGACAGCATATTTTAATATGCTGCAGAGACAGTACTTTGCCAACAAAGGCTCGTATAGTCAAAGCTATGGTTTTTCCAGTAGTCATGTATGGATGGGAGAGCTGGACAATAAAAAAGGCTGAGCACTAAAAAAATGATGCATTCAAACTGTGGTGCTAGAGAAGACTCTTGAGAGTCCCTGGGACAACAAGCAGATCAAACCAAGCAATCCTAAAGGAAATCAACCCTGAATATTTATTGGAAGGACTCATGATGAAGATGAAGCTCCAATACTTTGGCCACCTAATGCGAAGAGTCGACTTATTGGAAAAGCCCCTGATGCTGGGAAAGATTGAAGGCAGGAGGAGAAGGGGATGACAGGGGATAAGATGGGTGGATGACATCACCAACTTGATGGCCATGAGTTTGAGCAAACACCAGGAGATGGTAAAGGACAGGGAAGCCTGGAGTACTGCAGTACATGGGGCTGCAAAGAGTCAGACACGACTGAGCGACTGAGTAACAACAACAACATATAAAATAATTAAGTTGTATGTTTAATATTACACTTATATAAACTACATAAAAGGAGGAAATATTTCCCAACTCATTTTACAAGGTCAGGGTTAATCTGATACTAAAATCAGACATATAATATTAATATATAAAAAGGAAACTCTAGACCAATATCCCTTATAAGCAATTAAGCAAAATTTCAGCTATATATAAAAAATATAATATACCTTGACACAGTAGGTTTATTCTAGGAATATAAGAGGATTTAATATTTATAAAATAATAATCAATAATACTAAAATATTTTAAAGTCACATCTCAATAAACAAATTAATAATAAAATATCTCAAATTAATTAATGCTTGAAGGATTAAACAAACTTCAACACCCATTCAAAACCACAAGCACCACCCCCCACCAAAAAATTAGCAAACTGGGAACAGAAAGAAGCTTCCTTTACCTGACAGAAGGACATCCATGTAAAATCTACAGTTAATATCCTACTTAATAGTGCAAACTAAATGTGTCCTCCTAAGATCAGGAACAACGAACTCATCACTTCTACTTGACACTGTATTATAAGTCCTAGCCGCTGTTAACAGTCAAGAAAAATAAATAAAAGGCAGAGAGACTGGAAGCAAAGAAGTAAAACTGTCTTTATTTACAGACTACATGGGCATCTATGTAGAAAATACTACAGAACCTACCAAGAGGCTATGAAACTAATAGGGCTAGCTCAGTCAGTAAAGAATCTGCCTGGCAACACAGGAGACATGGGTTCGATTCCTGGATCGGGAAGATCCCCTGGAGAAGGAAATGGCAACCCACTCCAGTATTCTTGCCTGGAGAATCCCATGGACAGAGGAACTTTGTGGGCTACAGTCCATGGGGTCGCAAGAGTCGGATATGACTGAGTGACTTTCATTACTACTACTACTTAGCAAAATCACATATTTAAAAATCAATTCTATTTCTACACACTAGCAACAAAAAATTTGATAATGAAATAAACTATATTGCTCTTTATTAAAGCATCAAAAACATAAAATATTTAAATAAAATGTGAAAAATTTCTACACTGAAAACTAGAAGACACTGCTGAGAAAAATGTTAAAAGACTTCCCTAGTGGCACAGTGAATGAGAACTTGCCTGCCAAAGCAGGGGACAAGGGTCTGACCCCTGCTCCGGGAGGGCTTCACATGCTGCAGAGCAACCGAGCCCAAGCTGTAGGGCCTGAGTCACAGCCACTGAGCCCGTGTGCTCCAGGGCCCGTGAGCCACAACTAGTGAGCTGTGTGACACAGTGACTGAAGCCCACGCGCTCAGAGCCTGTGCCCTGCACCAGGAAGACGCTGCTATGAGCAGTCGCACACCTGACAAGGAGCAGCCCCCACTCGCCACAGCTAGAGAAAGCCCACACGCAGCAATCAAGACCCAAAGCAACCAAAAAATTTAAAAATAAAAGATACTAATAACTGGATACATACAATGTTCATGGATTAGCGACTCCATGTCATTAAAGTATCAATCCTCCACCAATTGATCTATAGAGTCAATACAATCCCAATCAAAATTCTGGCAGATTTCTTTGTAGAAACTAACAAGTTGATTTTAAAATGCATATGGAAGTAGAAAGATCTAGATGAGTCACAACAATTTTGAAAAAGACAAAAGTTGAAACACTTGTACCACATAATTTCACAATCTATTACAAAGCTAAGGTAATCAAGACAGGGTGGTATTATTATAAGGACAGACGTGCATCAGTGGAACAAAATAAAGCACATAAACTTCCCCATGTTCACATGATCAAATGATTCTCAACAGGATGCCAAATTAATCTAACTAGATTAGGTAGCCTAATCTAGAAAAGACTATTAGTGGTGCTCATACAACTGGAAATGAACATGGAAAAGAGTGAATGCTGACCTTTATATTACTACATATCTTAAAATCAATCTAAAATGAATCACAGAGTTAAATAAGAACTAAAATCATTAAAACTTCTAAAAGATAATGTAAGAAAAATTCTTTTGTGTCTTTGGGCTAGGTAAAAAAATTTTTTTTTAAACTGATGTAGAGGTGATATTTCTTAGAAAATGAACCATAAAAGAAAAAACTAATAAGATGGACTTCATTAAAGCTTAAGACTTTTGCTCTTCAAAAAATACTGTTCAAACAAACAAAAAATGTGTAGGTATGTGGAGGCTGCACTCATCTCACACACTAGTAAAGTAATGCTTAAAATTCTCCATGCCAGGCTTCAGCAATATGTGAACCATGAACTTTCAGACGTTCAAGCTGGTTTTAGAAAAGGCAGAGGAACCAGAGATCAAATTGTCAACATCCAATGGATCATTGAAAAAGCAAGAGAGTTCCAGAAAAACATCTATTGCTGCTTTATGGACTATGCCAAAGCCTTTTTTGTGGATCACAATAAACTGTGGAAAATTCTTCAAGAGATGGGAATACCAGACCACCTGACCTGCCTCTTGAGAAATCTGTATGCAGGTCAGGAAGCAACAGTTAGAACTGGACATGGAACAACAGACTGGTTCCAAATAGGAAAAGGAGTATGTCAAGGCTGTATATTGTAACCCTGCTTATTTAACTTACATGCAGAGTACATCATGAGAAACACTCAGCTGGAGGAAGCACAAGCTGGAATCAAGATTGCCAGGAGAAATATCAATAACCTCACACATGGAGATGACACCACCCTTATGGCAGAAAGTGAAGAACTAAAGAGCACTGTGATGAAGGTGAAAGAGGAGAGTGAAAAGTTGGCTTAAAGTTTAACATTCAGAAAACTAAGATCATGGCATCTGGTCCCATCACTTCATGGAAAATAGATGGGGAAACAGTGGAAACAGTGGCTGACTTTATTTTTCTGGGCTCCAAAATCACTGCAGATGGTGACTGCAGCCATGAAATTAAAAGACACTTACTCCTTGGAAGGAAAGTTATGACCAACCTAGACAGCATATTGAAAAGCAGAGACATTACTTTGCCAACAAAGGTCCGTCTAGTCAAGGCTATGGTTTTTCCAGTGGTCATGTATGGATGTAAGAGTTGGACTATAAAGAAAGCTGAGCACCAGAGAATTGATGCTTTTGAACTGTGGTGTTGGAAAAGACTCTTGAGAGTCCCTTGCACTGCAAGGAGATCCAACCAGTCCATCCTAATGGAAATCAGTCCTGAATATTCATTGGAAGGACTGATGCTGAAGCTGAAACTCCAGTACTTTGGCTACCTCATGCGAAGAGCTGACTCATTTGAAAAGACCCTGATGCTGGGAAAAATTGAGGACAGGAGAAGAAGGGGACAACAGAGGATGAGATGGTTGGATGGCATCACCGACTCAATGGACATGGGTTTGGGTGAACTCCAGGAGTTGGTGATGGACAGGGAGGCCTGGTGTGCTGCGGTTCATGGAGTTGCAAAGAGTTGGACATGACTGAGCGACCGAGCTGAATGTGTAGGTTGGGTTAAAATAGTCATAAAATACACAAACATACACACACATATTTATATATGGATGTGTATATAGACATAATTCTATTGCTATATATATATATATAAATAACTCATAAAACTCAAGGAGAAAACAACTCAATTATTAAGATCAGAAAAGGATATAAACAAACACTTTATCAATGGGGATACAGAAATCACAAGAACTGAAAAGATGGTCAATATCATTAGTCATTAGGGAAATTAAAAACAAAAGGAGATATCATCACATACCCACTCAAAGTGAAAAGTGAAAATGAAAGTCGCTCAGTTATGTCCAACTTTTTGTGAGCCCATGGACTATACAGTCCATGGAATTCTCCAGGCCAGAATATTGGAGTAGGGTAGCCATTCCCTTCTCCAGGGGATCTTCCCAACCCAGAGATCGAACCCAGGTCTCCCACACTGCAGGCAGATTATTCACCAGCTGAGCCACAAGAGAATCCCAAGAATACTGGAGTGGGTAGCCTATCCCTTCTCCAGAGGATCTTCCTGACCCAGGAATCAAACCAGGGCCTCCTGCATTACAGGCAGATTCTTTACCAGCTGAGCTACCAGGGAAGCCATACCCACTAGAACTGTTAAAATGTAAAATTCTAATGATACTAACTCTTCCCAAGGTTGTAGAATAATTGGAACTCATATACTACTGGAGGGAATGCAAAAGACTCTAGCCTAGTTTCTCATAAAGTACAACATATCTATACATACTAACCATACAACTCAGCAATCCCATTCAAAGGTATTTACCCAAAGGTTCTCAGCAGTTTCATTCATAGTAGCCAAAAACTAGAAACAATCTAAATATTCATCAAATCAAGATGGGATAAAAAAACTGTGATACATTCATATATGAAATACTACGCAATAATAAAAAAAAGGATAAACTACCAAAATATGAATTGACAAAAGTGAATACTGAAAACATAATACAGATCAAAACAAGCCAAACACAGAAGAATACACATTTGGTTCGATTTATATAAAATTATAATTTTATAATTATATATAAGACAATTTTGTTAGTTTTTCTCATATAAAATTCTAAAACCAACAAAATTATCATGACAGGAAGCAGATGGATATTTGCCCAAGGCCACACATAGAAGAAGATCAAATGTTTAAGGGACAAGGAATCTGGAAGGGGTGAGGAGATGGAAATGTTACATACCTTGATTGTGGTGATGGTTCCACAGCCACATACGCATGTCAAAACTCATCCAACTGTACACTTAAAACTCTTAAATTTTATGCATTTAACTTATACCTCAATAAAGCTAGTTTAAAATTTTTAATATAATACTTATAAAAACCATAGTCCCAATCATAGAAAAGAGGAACAAATTAATAAAAAAAGAAAAAAACAGAGCTCATAAACATTAAAATATACCCTGCATACATTTTTAACCTAAGGTATACTATAGGCATATATAATTCTAACCATCACTACACTTACTTTCCAAGAATATGCTGTAAATCTTTAACAAGTAAAAAAAAATACACTCATTTAAAATAGCTCCTATTCTGTTTGATGGCTTCTGTTGGATAGTCATGGGAGAAGTATATCCGATCTTTAAAGAACAAGACTGTAAAACAAGGAATAAGGGATTCTTTAGTGAATTGGGCCCAGCTGCTGAAAGGAGGCCCCACTGTGAGGCATTTCTTAACAAAATGTCAGTTTCAATGCCTCTGATGCCAAGGATGGACTTAAAGAGCAATACTGGGCACAGTTAAAGCAAACACAGAGCAGAGAAGATCACGAACACTGTTCATTTAGGGGCACAGGGGTGCACACACACACACACAAAGCAGTTCTAACAATTTCCAGAGAATGACCTAGAAAGAGAAAACAGCCTTCAATGAATATAAAGGACAGAACAGTTTTGTACTGTGTTGAACTGCAGCATTCATATTTCTCCTAATTCTCAAACAATGTTCTCTACCAAAAGTAAAATATAATAAACATTTGGATGTTTCTTTGTGAAGAACTATGTATTAACACAACAGACATCATCTCAGTGGAAGGCAGGGTTTGTCCATTAGGCTTAAGCTACTCTAAATTAAACCACCTATTACTGTCTGGTTGCATCTTCCTGAAAACTGTTAATCTTTCTTAACATAACGCTGTGATAAACCAGCCGAGTCATGAGGGGAAAAGTTTAAAAAATAAAACTGGAGAGTGTATGTAAGTGTGTGTATGTGCGTGTGTACACTGAACCATGTCCAAGCCACACTGAATTATGAATTAAGTCTGAAATGTGTTGAAGTATTCTAGTAACATAACAAACAATGAACCAAAAGTATAGATGAATCATTTGACACTACGATAAAAAAATTTTAAAGCCCCATACCATATTTTTAAACAGATACTTACAACTTTATTTAATACATATTTTTTTTATAAATAAAAGAATGGGTTCAAATATATGGTATGCTTAGAAGCTGAGACATTACTGAAGGCAAAATAAACATCAAATTGTTAGCTAGTTCAACAACAAGTAACATTCACAGACTTTTTTAAAAACCATTCATGCCCTTTGTACTTTTAGCAATGGCACATGTAGAAATTACAATGTGAGACAGAAGAACCATAACTACATTTGGCCCCAGAAACAAAAAGAAAGGCTGCGATCAAGCACTAAGAGCTACAACTGTAGTCCATCACCAGAGACAGAAAGAGAAACGCCTGGTTTGACAGAAGCAAGAGCAGTGCATGGGGCTCTCCTCACAGGACACTGAGAACCACATGCGACCGCCCCACATAAACATGACATAACAAGACAGTAAAGGTCATGTTACATGTATTTTACCACACAGAAAAAAAAAAAAAAAAACATTGGAAGAAATATGGATGAGAGACCTGTTACTGAAAGCTCATACAATACGTAAGTGATAAGATGAGCACCCGAAGTATAAGACGCGGGTGGGTGCATACCTGCGCATGTAACTCACTGCCTCAGGTCTAACCCACCGCATGCAACTGACTGCGGCTGCGCCGTCCCTCAGTCGTGTCGGACGCTCTGCAACCCCATGGACTGCAGCGCTCCAGGTTTCCATGTCCCTTATTATCTCCCCCAGTTTGCTCAGACTCATGTCCATTGAGTTAGTGATGCCATCCAACCATCTCATTCTGTCACCCTCTTCTGCTCCTGCCCTCAATCTTTCCCAACATCAGGGTCTTAGCAGTGAGTCAGCTCTTCACACCAGATGGCCACAGTATTGGAGCTTTAACTTCAGCAAAAGTCTTTCCAATGAATATTCAGGGTTGATTTCCTTTAGGATTGACTGGTTTGATCTCTTTGTTGTCCAAGGGATTCTCAAGAGTCTTCTCCAGCACACTTCAAAAGCATCAATTCTTTGGCACTCAGCTTTCTTTATGGTCCAACTCTCACATCCATACATGACTACTGGAAAAACCATAGCCTTGACTATACAGACCTGTGTCAGCAAAGTAATATCTATGCTTTTTAACAGGCTATCTAGTTTTATCATAGCTTTTCTTCCAAGGAGCAAGCATATTTAATTTCATGGCTGCAGTCACCATCTGCAGTGATTTTGGAGCCCAAGAAAATAAAGCCTGTCACTGTTTCCATTTTTTCCCCCATCTATTTGCCATGAAGTGATGGGACCAGATGCCATTATCTTAGCTATTTGAATGTTGAGTTTTAAGTCAGCTTTTTCACTCTCTTCTCTCACCTTTATCAAGAGGCTCTTTAGCTTCTCCTTACTTTCTGCGATTAGGGTGGTATCATCTGTAATATCTGAGGTTGTTGGTGTTTCTCCCGGAAATCTTGACTCCATAGCTTGTGATTCATCCAGCACGGCATTTCACATGACACACTCTACTTATAAGTTAAATAAGCAGTGACAATATACACCACTGATGTACTCCTTTCCCAATTGTGAACCAGACTGTTGTTCCATGTTCAGTTCTATCTGTTCCTTCTTGAACTGCATTCAGGTTTCTCAGGAGGCAGCTAAGGCAGTCTGGTATTCCCATCTCTTTAAAAATTTTCCACGGTTTGCTGTGATCCATACACTCAAAGGCTTTAGCATAGTCAATGAAGTAGATGCTTTTCTTGAATTGCCTTGCTTTTTCTATGATCCCATGGATGTTGGCAATTTGATCTCTGGTTCCTCTGCTTTTTCTTGTTGTACACCTTGTACATCCAGCTTGTACATCTGGAAGTTCTCAGTTCACATGAACTGTTGAAGCCTAGCTTGAAGGATTTTGAGCATTACCTTGCTAGCATGTGAAATGAGCACAACTGTACGGTAGTTTGAATATTCTTTGGCATTGCCCTTCTTTGGGGTGGGAATGAAAACTGACCTTTTCCAGTCATGTGGCCACTGCTGAGTTTTCTAAACTTGCTGGCATATTCAGTACAGCCCTTTAACAGCATCATCTTTTAGGAACTGAAAGAGCTCACCTGGAATTCCATCACCTCTGCTACCTGTGTTTGCAGTAATGGCTCCTAAGGCCCACTTGACTTCACACTCCAGGTGCCTCGCTCTAGGTGAGCGATCATCATGTATCATCATGTGTCAGTGATCATCATGGTATCATCATGTATCAGTGATCATCATGGTATCGGAGTCATCTAAGACCTTTCTGCACAGTTCATCTGTGTACTCTTGTCTTCTTTTCTTAATGTCTTCTGCTTCTATTAGGTTCTTGCAGTTTCTGTCCTTTATTGTACCCATCTCTGCATGAAATATTCCCTTGGTATCTCCAATTTTCTTGAAGAAATCTCTATAGTCTTTCCCATTCTACTGTTTTCCTCTATTTGCTTTGTTCACTTAGGAAGGCTTTCTTATCTCTCCTTGCTATTATCTGGAACGCTGCATTCAGCCAGGTGTATCTCTCCCTTTCTTCTTTGCCTTTCGCTTCTCTTCTCAGCTATTTGTAAGTCCTCTTCAGACAACCATTTTGCCTTCTTGCATTTTTTTCTTGGGGATGGTTTTGATCACCGCCTCCTATACAACGCTACAAACCTCTGTCCATAGTTCTTCAGGCAGTCTGTCTATCAGATCTAATCCCTTGAATCTATTTGTCACTTCCACTGTATCATAGTAAGGGATTTGGTTTAGGTCATACCTGAGTGGTCTAGTGGTTCTCCCTACTTTCTTCAATTTAAGTCTGAATTCTGCAATAAGGAGCTCATGATTTGTGCCACAATCAGCTCCTGGTCTTGTTTTCTGCTGACTGTATACATCTTCTCCATCTTTAGCTGCGATGAATATAATCAATCTGATTTCAGTACTGACCATCTGGTGATATCCATGAGGAGAGTTGTCTCTTTTGTTGTTGGACGAGGGTGTTTGCTATGACCAGTGTGTTCTCTTGGCAAAACTCTTGTTAGCCTTTGCCGACTTCATTTTGTATTCCAAGGCCAAACCTGCCTGTTACCCCAGGTGTCTCTTGACTTGCTACGTTTAAATTCCAATCCCCTATGATGAAAAGGACATCTTCTTTGGTATGAGTTCTAGAAGGTCGTGGTGGTCTTCATAGCACCATTCAACTTCTTCAACATTAGTGGTTGGGACATAAGCTTGGATTACTGTGATACTGAATGGTTTGTCTTAAAAAATCACTTCAGTATTTTTGCCTTGAGAACCCCATGTATGAAAAGACAAAAAGATATGACACTGGAAGATGGGCACCTCAGGTATCCAATATGCTACTGGGGAAGAAAGAATGAAGAGGCTGGGCAAAAGCAGAAACAACAGCCTGTGGCGGATGTGTCTGGTGATGAAAGCAAAGTCCAATGCTGTAAAGAACAATATTGCACAGGAACCTGGAATGTCAGGTCCATTAATCAAAGTAAATTGGACATGGTCACGCAGGAGATGGCAAGAGTACATTGACATTTTAGGAATCAGTGATGAATGAATGAATTTAATTCAGATGACCATTATTTCTACTACTGTGGGCAAGAATCCAACAGAAGAAATGGAATAGCCCTCACAGTCAGTAGAAGAATTCAAAATGTAGTACTTGGGAGCAATCTTAAGAATGATAGAATGATCTCTGGTTGATTTCAAGGCAAACTATTCAACACCACAGTAATCCACGTCTGCACCACTAAGAAATATTGCCAAAGGATAAATTCCTTGGTCAACATGTTTAAAAAAATGAGAGAAATACATAAAACACTGAATCCATCAAGGAAAGCCATAATTTCTATGACTTTCAATATATAATTTTTTTCAAGCATCCTTGTAGAGATGACTTCCTTCCTAATATTTTAAACAAAGTTCAAAATGAGTCCAAAGGATTAATGATAATGTACTTACAAAAGTGTTAGAAAAGACTATAAATGCAAATTGCTACTCCCTTTCTTTGGGATTATAGCTACTGTGCCAAAATCCAAAGTTGTATCAGTTCGTTTCTTTCTTAAAGACTGCATGTTATTTCATCTTCTCTCCATTACTGCAGCCTATAATAGTCAATGTGAAAACCAGAATTTTTGATGGAACAGGTATGGAAGATAACATCCCTGTTACCAACTTTGTGAGTTATTCTTCTATTTCCAAGTTTGTGAGAAAGAAATCTATTTCTATGTCTTTTTACATTTTCAGGTCTGTATTTTCTAGATTATCACTCTGAATATCACACCTCAATTTAGCTGCTCACTGACACTGTTTCCCAAACTGCTCTGCAACTCAACAAATACAGTCTTATATATGGAAAAAAATCATAGGTGCTCAAAGGACAGCCATAATTTTTCTATACCAGAGCTTAAGTGCCTTCAATATTAATACTACTAAAGTCTATGATAGGTTAGTAATTTTAAATGTAGGCCTAAAAACACTGAAACTCACCTAATATGTTCTAAGAGTATACTAAAAGGTAACGTTATTAAAAATAAAATGGATTATATACAAACAGCAAGTCTCATAAAACATTTACTCCTACCCTTAGTGCCTTTTTAAAAATTTAGGTGAAACCAAACCTATACATTTAATGATTCTCAATTCCATGTTTCCTTAATTATTTCTAGTATCAACGAGTCTGGGACAATTTTCATTTGCTGCTTTTATTTCTGTTTTGAATTCACACATTACTCTCCTCGAACATTTCAGACAACATTCTCCACACCATTCCAATTTTAGTACATATGCCTACTTGAGATCACAGAGTTCTCTCTGCGTCAGTTGGATTAAGACATAGAGCCTTGATAACATTTTTATTTCTGAGGTACAAGATTCTCAATGCATGTAAATAAGAAGATGGATTCTGCACTCCCTGCAAAGTCCTCAGATATATGTATGCAATTAAACAGGCAAGCAGTGAAACGTGGAAGATTCAGAATGAGTGTGCCTGAACAGAGGCGAGGACGACAAACACTAACCAAAGGTGTGGGCAAGCAAGAAACAAAGAGCAAACCCACAAAGGAAGACAACAGGCACTGGTCTTACTCCTCATCCCCAAGGCCTCCCACCCCAAAGAAAGACAAGCCATGGGACTGTTCACGTTCAAGAACGGGTCCTGCAAAACTCAGCTCAGAGCTGACCTCCCCGTGAAGCCTTCTCTGCAGTCCCCTCACGGCCCATCACCTCTTTTCTGCGCTACAGCTGCACCGAGGACACACCGCTCTGCTCCTGACCACGGCGCAGGACAGTTTACGTCTCTGCCCACTGCTGCCTCCTCACCACCTGAGCGCCCTGAAAGCTTAACCAAGCCTGTGCCCCTGTGCATTTGACTGGCATACCGTGAATACTCGCAGAGTTACTGTGTTGAATCAGAATAAAAATCTTTTTCTAAACACAATGTAATTATGACAAAAATGACAGTCAGTCATAAAATAAAGCCAAATGTATATAACCAAATGCTTCTTTTTAATATTTATTCTTTTTCTGGCCACTATTCTTTTTAATACCACTACTAAGTGTCATAGATAAAAAAGCTGACCTGGATTGAATACAGGATATAGTCAATCCTATTTCTATGAGACAAAGTTGTTTTAATTAATATAATATTTTACTTTGGTTTAAATTATTCTGTGTCATGTATGTATCTCTCTCTCATCCTCATTCTTTCTCATTAATAAAGAATCAGAAAACGTAAAAAAGCCTGAAACTCAAAGATGCACACATAATTATTACTTCTCAATGTCCAGTCACAGTTAAAAATTACATTTCAATATTTAATCAATCCTGGAACAAAATGTATTCACATTCCTAGCAACCTCAGTACAAAACTTCTAAACTAGAAAACTAACAGGTATGCATCTTTCTTTGTAGAGACTGAATAAATTTTTGGTCTGCAGGAGCAGAGCTGTCAAAGAAATGAATTTACAAGGACTACCCCCCCCCAAAAAAAAACAACTATTTCTGTATTCAGTTGCTTCCTAGCAACTGAACCTGCAGATACTTCCTCATCAAAAGAGAGTAACAGGGATTAAAAAAAAAATCGGTGTTTCGGTGCACTCAGGTGTCAATGAAAGCAACGCAGCTCAGTGGAAAAAGATACTACAGACAGTGTGTAAAAATACTGTTTTCTACCAATCTGGGCTAAAGTGTTAAAAGGGGTAATTATAACCGCTAAATATGATAAATGATCTAAGGAACAGGCATGTTTATAAACAAGTTCGGGGGGAGGGTGCTCAGGGGCTACAAAGTGGCCACAGAAGCAGGAACCCAAGAACTCCTCTGGGGAGTGAGTTCAACCTGAGGAGGGAAGCTGCCGTTCTCAAGGAAGCTGGGGTTTAACCCTGGCTGACGCTGCATGTAAGTTGCTAGACAAAATACAACCTCACATTTTACAGACTCCAGAGAAAAACTATCAAAAGAGTAACAACTGTAATTCCTACAGCCCACTGCAGTGGTTCCAGGGAAGCAGGCCACTGTGGCCACAGACATTCCCAGCAGAGGCTGGGAAATAGTCCTGCACACACAGCTCTTCCCACACAGTGAGGGGCTCCATTCTTTCCTGTTGTAAACAGAACACTGGAGGGCTACCTCATTTAACTCCCTATTCTCAGTAAGTCTGGAGAAAACACCAGCATGCAGCTCTCACAAGGCTCCCCAGATCCTGAGCACCTGCTCTTCCTTAGACTCTGATGCCAAGCCTAGCTGCTCGGCATCAGAGAGGAAGTCGAATAGGGCTCAGTCCCTATCCTGGAGAAGCCGAGATGTCAGACGTGTCATGGAACACTCACTGAGGGTGAATCAGAGAGCAACAGAGGGGCCCAGGGAGAGGTAACCATCTATGGGGAAAAAGGCAGTGACTTTCAGGAGTTATGGGACACCCACAGCCAAGAATCCAAGTCCTTCACCCATCCACTACATGAATTTTGGTAAGCCACTCAGCCTCTAAAGGGCTAAACTTTCACGGGCAAAGTGAAGAGGCCTGTACGTTTTATTGAGAGATTCCCATAAAAGACAGCTAAAGCACCACCATGTTCAACAGGACAAACAAGCATGTCCACTCAAGTTTGGGTTCTAACTGTCAGGAATAAGGACAAGATAACACACAGATGATTACCACACACCTCTAAAACCCTGTCCTGTTCTATAAGCCCTATGTTTATGTGCTGCTAATATCTGCTAGCAACCAGAAAGCAAAGAAAACTTGAAATAAATGAATCATTAAAATCTTTGCCACCAATAATTTCCATAAACACAAAATGCAACAAATAAAAGGGAAGATCAAAATCCCTTAAAACTCTATTCTACACATGAACAAGCCCATTCAAATGAACACCTGAAAGATTTATAACATTTTGGAATTTTTAAAGCACTTTCATATGTATATATGACTCTTTTCAATGAATCTAAGCTATCCTATAAAAAACCTAGACTACTTCACTAAAACAACTCCAACTCAATCCTATTTTGGATGGTGCTAAAAGCCTGATTCTCTGAAATGTAATACATATGGAGAAAGAGACGTATCACTCATACACATATCACTCGTAAGGACTTGTTTGTGGGATCCAGTGTGCCTGCCTGACCCCACACTCATCCTTGAAATGCTCAGTTTAGTTAATAGGTCTTCTTCACTCTTCACGCTTTACTCCTTAGAAACTGCATCAACTGACTTGGCTGTAAATTTCACAATCACATAGATGACTCCCAAATCTGTGTCCGAATCTCTAAGCACTCTTGTAAGTTCCAACTCAAATTTACCAGACTGTCCTATTAATTAAATACCAAAATCACTTTCTCTCCCGAATAACTCTGTCTCACATTCCTATCACTAAAACACATCTCCAGTGATAACACCAGAAATGTATAAAAGTGTTTCCAAAATACGTAAGATGATCTACTGGAGTGGGGAAAGAAATAACTAAACATCTATTCCTATTTTTTCCTAAAACTTCTTTAAAACTCCCAATTCTAATGTATACATCTGTACATTAGAGATATGTGATAGTTTAACTAAGGTAACACAGAAAGTTTGCAAACCACTATTATATTCAAACTCAAACTGTTTCAATCTGATTTTCCACTATTCTTCACAAGCATTAAATCCAAGCAAACAAACCACTGACCATTCCCAAACAGAACCCAGGCTTTTTAGCATTTTAACTACTGAGCTCTACTGCTCTCTGCAAACTCTCCATCTCCCTAGGGCCAAATCATTACTCTACCCTTTCTCAAAATGTCCTGAGCTTAGGTGATACAACTCTCAGGACACTTCCCATTTTCAGCCTAGCCACTGAGTACTTCATGTTCATTTTAGCCCCTCTCTTTCCCGTCCAGCCCCGCCAGTGGATCAGAGGGATCTTGAGGGTCAGGGTCCCGTCTTGTGAACTTCCCACTTCCAACACTAGGTCACCCAAGCCCCACACAATAAACCTGATATGCTAAAGAAATGCTGCACAGACAACAAACTGTAAGTGGGACATTATCAAGGGCTTAACAAACCAACAACTCACAAACAGAACAGTATTCAACACAGCATCCTTAGTCAAGAAGTGCATCTCAAAGTAAAAAGATGTTTATTTTTTCCCCCAAATTGAATGATTTCTTTCTGTTAGTTTCATGGCTTTCAACTGCACTGCTTTGTCTCCTGGAGCTCAGGACCAGGGGAGAATTTCCTCTCAAGCCACTGCCTGAGAGGAAAGGCAGAGATGAAGGGTTAGCAGCTGCACTGGCCGGTCCACTGCGATAACTAAAATAGCATGAAATAACCAGGAAAGAAAATTAGAAAAGACACATTAGTCAATCCAAAACCCAAGTAAATCAACTAGCCGACCACAAATAAGACAAGGAAAATTCTTACTGATTACACGGTAACCATTCAGGAAATTAACTCTAAGCATAGCTTAAGAAATCAAACTAAACACTGCTTATAAAAGATTTAACAGGATTCTAAGCTCTGTAGAAATAAAAATTATTTGATCAAGTGCTACAAAAAGAATATTTTTCCAAAGCAACAAATACTTGGTAAGTCACAGTTGAACTACTATTCTAAAAATGTGGGGGGAAAAAAATATCTTTTTCAAAGAAAGAAAATCTTTACTTTCCTCTAAAAAAAACTGCTTACTCACTGTCATTTATTTCATAGGGTACATCTCAAAGTCCTTCTTTCTCTCTCTAAATTAGAAAAATATATATTTTCTGAAAGTCAATCTTCTAAAGTTTTACCAACACCTTCTAATAATGAATCTCACCCGTAGAAAGTGAAATTAGTCAACAGTATGTGAGAAAAAAGAGAATCTGCCTTAAAGACATTCAGCCAGAACTTAAGAAGCTGCCCGCTTTCTAAAACCAAGCCAGCATGCTCCACCAGTGATACAGGGTAGAAGTGGTGAGAACCCAAACTCGGGGGTGGGCTCTGCCTTCCTCATACCTCCTAGTGTAACCCTCACACCTCAGGGCTTCACTTTATCCTCCCCAGAAATCCAGACTTAAAACCCAGCTTCACACTTCCATCTCCAGCTGGATGACAGGCACCTCCCACTTACCATGATCAGAACAGAGCAGTTTGATTTTATGGACTTTTCACAGTCTTCCACGTCATGGTAAAAGGCGTCACTCTCTCATCAGTTACTCTGGCCAAGAGTCTGGGCTGTGCAGCAACGTGGCCAGGAGCACAGACTGAAGCCAGGCTACACGGATGCAAACCCTGCCCGGCTCCCACTACCTGAGGCTGCTGTAGGCCTCAGACAGGGAAAATGGTACCCGCCTAACAGGACTGCCACAAAGACAAAATGTGAGCTCATGTGAGGTATTTAGAAGAGCACCTGGCAAGTATTAAGTGCTCATAACGTGTAAGCTATCATTACCTTTTTTATCCTGATTTCCTTTTTCTCTCATGCCCAGTCTGTCATATCAACAGCACTTCAAAAAAGAAACTGAAATCCAGCAACTTCTCTCAGTCATCACCATTACAACCAGCCTCTTTCCAGGCACCATCTAGATTCAAGAGATAAACTTCTGAACTAGTCTTCCTGCTGCCATTCTTTCTCTACCCTCCAAAATGGTTTTCAGCCATAGTAACCTACTTTAAATATAAATCAAATTACATCACTCCCTTTTCCTAACCATCCAATGGTTTTCCAGCACATTAGGCCCTGGTTTGTTCAGAGTCCTGTGTCTGCACCGCTCTCTGCCAGCTCACTACACTCCAGCATTCTGCAGAAAGGTTCTCCCTTTCCCTCCTTGGGGCCCTGGCATCAGGGACCTCTGCTGCCTGGAATGGACTTTACATCTGCTCCACCGGCTCCTTCGTGTCATATGTAATGTTCTTACTGTTTACTTCTCTGGTAATTGTCTATATCCCACTAGAATGTAAGTTTTATAAGAGAAGAAATTTCATATATCCTTTTAAGTACTGCATCCCTAGTACTTAAAGTAACATGTGGGTGAACAAATAAAAAGTTATTAAAAACAAACAAACAAACATTAACTGAGAGGACTGGTTAAAGGCTCTACACTTGCTGTGTGAAGCACAGAAATGCACCTTTCCCTCACCCTCTCTCCTGACTGGCCATCCATCTACTGCATCTCAGCTCCGATTCACCCTTTTTTCCCTGCTCTGTGCTGCGCTCAGTTGCTCAGTCGTGTCCAGCTCTTTGCAACCCCATGGGCTGCAGCTCGCCAGGCTCCTCTGTCCATGTGGATTCTCCAGGCAAGAATCCTGGAGTGGGTTGCCATGCCCTCCTCCAGGGGAACTTTCCAACCAAGGGATCAAATCCAGGTCTCCCGCACTGCAGGCGGATTCTTTACGAGCTGAGCTACCAAGGAAACCTGGACCCTAATACACCTGCCTTTCATTATTTCCTCAGAGTTTGAAAATCTAACTCCCCTGATAATACAACTTCTCACAAAGGCACAGTTTTCATCAAAAGATCCTAAGAATCACAATTAGAAAATATGAGACTCGGGTACGGCTCTAGCAGTTACTGGCCAACATGACACTGGACAAACCACCTGGCCTCTCTGAGCAGCACTTTCCTGGCTGTGTGAGCAGACAGTCATCTTCATCTACCTCAGAGGCTTGTGGCGAGGATCCAGAGAGATCACACAAACAGTAAAGTATGTGTAAGCAGTGAGCTTCATCTTCGTTATTCAGTATCAATCAGTCCAACAAAATGTTATTGAGCACTGACCCTAAGTTATGTTGAGAGAAAAGTCTAATTAAGACCGAGCCCTTACTTTCAAAAATTTCACATCGTAGTTGAGAAGAAAAACACTAACTAGAATAATTTCAGTGCATGCAGAGTACAGTGGGGACACAAAGGAGACAATTCAACTTAATTCCAGGACTCAAGGGAGGCTTCCAGCAGGAAACAGTGCCACAACTGAGTCTCCCAGGATCAGCGGGGTGAGAAAAGAGTTACCAAGTAAGAAGATAACATCCATATTTCACCAGTCTTAAAGCACATTCAAAAGCCAGATTCTTTATAACCCACGTGGTCAAAGCTGCTGTTAAACAGCTTGAGATGTCAGCTGGGATAAAACTCTCCCATCAATTTTTATTTCCCCAGCACCATTTATTTCATCCTCTTCCACTACTTAGAATAACTTAGAATAATTTTCTAAATGTTTAGGGCAATTCTTCTCATCCTCAAAAACATTTTCAATTTTTTGCAGTTACATACTCCATGATCAAATCCTTCCTCACCAGAAAGGGCAGTAACCGCAAGAGGTTCAATTTCCCCATCAGCACAGTCCTAACAGCAGCAACTTCCCCACCTGCCAGCACCTTCAGCCCCCAGGCTGTCAGGACAGCTTCCTGGACAACCCCTCACCCGCTCCCCCGCACAGCGAGACAAAGGGCAGACGCTGAACAGCCTCGCAACCAGACTCCGCCGCGACCTACCAGGAGAAAGGCAAGCACCGCCTGAGGGAGCCAGTCACTGTCTCACTCAGATCAACCCAGACTGAGGCCAGGACTCTCCACAACCCACTGGTGATCAGGACAAATTCATTAAAATGCACCTGAATCCACTAAAGCAAAACACAGACATACCTTATACCCTACAGTTCCACTCCTAGGCATATAACCAACAGAAATGTGTCCGTCAAAGATGTCGTAGGATGTTCAGAGTAGCAGTACTAGTAATAACCCCAAGAAAGAAAACAAAACCCAAATGCCTATCAACAGCTGGCTGGGATAAATTGTGATAAAGACAATCAGAACTGAGATGAATCAAAATCATGTGTCACCTGCTAGGATGCAGAGAAAAGAACACAGCATCACGTCTATGACATTCCTGCTCAGAATTTATAACTAGACTCTCAAAAGGCAGCAATAACAAATCTGAATCAACAAAGATTCTACAAATACGTAGCCTGTAATGCTTAAAAATAGCGAAGTCACAAAAGTAAAGTAGAAATTAAGAACCCCTTCCACACCAAAGGAAACTAACGTGACACTAGCAAACAGTGCTTACGATTTACATTAGATCTTTCTGAAATAAAGGACATGAGTGGGACAAGCAGTGAAACTGAACAAGGTCTGAGAGGACAGTCAGTATTGACACTAAGCTTTTGTTTTGACAGCTAAACTTGTGATTATGTGGGAAGACATCCTTATTTGTAGAAATTACATACTAAAGTACTGGGGATAATGAGACCTTACACTGAGAACTTACTCTCAAATGTTTAGGGGAAAAGTTACTGTTTCTTTACCTGCATCTTTTCTGTAACTTTCTCATTGTTTCACAATTCCAAAAATGTATTAACCTTTTTAAGAAGTATGTTGGAAGAAGAATGAATAAGCAGGAAGGGCAGCAGGAGAAAGGAATTCAAAGTTCACATGCTATGTTTCTTACCAAGAAAATACAAAGCATAATTGAAATTTGTTGGAAAAATTACTAACTTAAGAACTCATTGTTTTATCTTTAATCTCAGTACATTTAGATCCTCCATATTCTACCCAGAAAGAAAAAAAATTTATAAAATTTGCAAATAATTGCCACATACCCTTCTGTGTACTTTAGATTATTGGGAAGATAAACTGAATATCAAATATACATGGTCTTTTAGCCCATTTTTATCAGCAAGGAAAACGTTTTTCAAAAGCTCCCCTCAACAACTTCTCATATTTTCAGTCAGAACTGCAGTGTCTCACGTGCACAGACAATTTGGAAAGGAGAAGGAATTGGCCGTGATCAGTTCAAGGTGGCACAAGCTTCCTGAAACTCATGGTGATGGTTCTGGCTGTCATGCAGCTAGAAGGCCAGTACTGGCATTTAGTGGATGACAGCTAGAGATGCCCAATGTCCTAAAAATTATATGCCTGCCTCACACAAAGAAGTGCTGCCCAAAATGTTGCAAGAGACAGAGAGAAAGAACAAAACCAATCATAATAAAAGAAGGGGGCAGCCAGTCAATAGGCAGACATCGGTCTCTCCAGAGAGACTTTCAGCTGTGAAAGGCACAGCCCTTATCTGTAAGTACATTATGATGCAGGGTCAGTCACAGTAGAAACTGCTAGTAAACCGTCAAGAAACTGCTTAAGGAGCTTCCTTGGTGACTCCTGGTGGTAAAGAATCTGCCTGCCAATGCAGGAGGCACAGGTTCAAACCCTGACCCAGCAAGATCCCACATGCCTCGGAGCAACTAAGCCAGTGCACCACAACTGCTGAGCTGGTGCGTGAGCAGTCAGGAGCCGCAACCACCGAGGCCACGCGCCTACAGCTGAAGCCTGCACACCCCGGAACCTGCGCTCCACAACAAGACTGCAACGAGAAGCCAGGCCACCACAACAGAAAAGTCCACACAGCAATGAAGAACCAGCACAGCAAAAAACAAATGAATAAAATTATTTTATAAAACAGAAACTACTTCAGAACTTTACCGAGGACAAAACACACACACAGATACACACAGGAGTAAGGAGAGAGGAAGAGCACCCAATATGCTATGTGATTTCCTAAACGGCCTCGTTTAATAAAAAGTTACTATTTTAGTGTTTCCAAATGCTGATATAGCTAAACTGTACATGTGTATGTAATCCCAGAGTCAGGAAACAAAATTACTTATACCAGAAAACAATGTAAGTTTTAACTCAAAAGGAAAGGTTGGCATTTGCTTATACTGTAATCAGTAAAGCTTAAAAAAAGCAACAGGACATAATAACTTTGAAGTTATGTACTAGAAGTTCAGTTCAGTTCAGTCACTCAGTCGTGTCTGACTCTTTGAGACCCCATGGAGTGCAGCACTCCAGGCTGCCCTGTCCATCACCAACTCCCGGAGCTTGTTCAAACTCATGTCCATAGAGTCAGTGATGCCATCCAACCATCTCATCCTCTGTCGTCACCTTCTCCTCCTGCCTTCAATCTTTCCCAGCATCAGGGTTTTTTCCAATGAGTCAGTTCTCCACATCAGGTGGCCAAAGTATTGGAGTTTCAGCTTCAGCATCAGTCTTCCAATGAATATTCCAAGACTGACTTCCTTTAGGATGGACTGGTTGGATCTCCTTGCAATGCAAGGGACTCTCAAGAGTCTTCTCCAACACCACATTTCAAAAGCATCAATTCTTCGACACTCAGCTTTCTTTAGAGTCCAACTCTCACATCCATACACGACTACTGGAAAAACCACAGCTGTGATTAGATGGACCTTTGTCGGTAAAGTAATGTCTCTGCTTTTTAATATGTTAGTCTAGGTTGGTCACAGTTTTTCTTCCAAGGAGCAAGCATCTTTTAATTTCATGGCTGCAGTTACCACCTACAGTGATTTTGGAGCCCAAGAAAATAAAGCCTGTCACAGTTTCCACTGTTTCCCCATCTATTTGCCATGAAGTGATGGAACCAGATCCCACGATCTTCATTTTTGAATGTTGAATCTTAAGCCAGCTTTTTCACTCTTCTCTTTCACTTTCATCAAAAGGTTCTTTAGTTTTTCTTCACTTTCAGCCATAAAGGTGGTGTCATTTGCATATCTGAAGTTATTGTTATTTCTCCTGGCAATCTTCACTCCAGCTTGTGATTCATCCAGCCCAGCATGTCTCATGATGTACTCTGCATATAAGTTAAATAAGCAAGGTCACAATATACAGCCTTGATGTATTCCTTTCCCAATGTGGAACCAGTTGGTTGTTCTAAGTCCAGTTCTGTTGCTTCTTGACCTGCATACAGATTTCTCAGGAGACAGGTACAGGTATTACCTGTAATACCAGGTGGTCTGGTATTCCCATCTCTTGAAGAATGTTCCACAGTTGGTCGTGATCCACACAGTCAAAGGCTTTGGCATAATCAATGAGGCAGAAGTATGTTTTTCTGGAACTCTCTTGCTTTTTCAATGATCCAATGGATGTTGGCAATTTGATCTCTGGTTCCTCTGCCTTTTCTAAATCCAGCTTCAACATCTGGAATTTGTCAGTTCACATACTGTTGAAGCCCGGCTTGGAGAATTTTGAGCATTACTTTGCTAGCGTGTGAGGTGAGAGTGACAGCATACAACTCTGAAGTTATGTACTAGACATTAAGCACTCAAAAAGTGCTCCAAAAAGTACAAAAGGAAACCAGACTCAGATTAACAGACAACACCACTGAAAAGTGTGTGTGTTTCTAAGATATTATCGCTTAAGTGTCTGTTTTTAACAAGTTTCTTAAAAAGCACTGATTATGGTACTTATTTAACTCACCATCTCCAATTTCACCCTGTAGTGTTAACCTAACACTGCTTTTAGTACTTAAATATAAACAGATTCTTCTACATTGCCCTGTACCGACACAAAATTCCAATTTAGAACAGAAATCTTGGTTTTTATTTACCACAGGCACCACTAATTATTAACGGTCATAAATGACATCCATTTCCAAGGGAAAAAAGGCACAACCTTTAAGAAACAGAGGTTGTTCACAAAATCAGTCATCTCACCATTAGCATTATCAGAAGAAAGAAAAAATGACAAAATTAACCATGAGTAGAAACAAATAAAAACCTACTCAAAGATTTAAATACAAGACATGACACCAAGAAACTCCTAGAAGAGAACACAGGCAAAACATTCGTTGACATAAATTGTACCACTGTTTTCAGTTTTTAGGTCAGTGTCCCAAGGCCATAGAAATAAAACTAAAAATAAACAGATGGGACCTAATCACCCTCATAAGCTTTTTGCACAGTAAAGGAAACCATAAACAAAACAAAAAGGCAACCAATGGACTGGCTGGGAGAAAATATTTGCAAATGATGCAATTTCCAAAATATAAACAGCTCATACCACTCAATAACAAAAAAAAATAATAATAATAATAACCCAATCAAAAAATGGGCAGACTATCCAAACAGACATTTCTCCAAGAAGACACACAGATGGCCAAGAGGCACATGAAAAGATGCTCAACATCACTAATTACTAGAGAAATGTGAATCAAAACTAGCGTGAGTTATCACCTCAAATCAGTCAGAATAGCCATCACTTAAAAAGTCTACAAAAACAACAAATGCTGAAGAGGGTGTGGAGAAAAGAGAATCTTTCATGGGAATGTAAGGTGGTACAGCCACTATGAAAAACAGTATGGAGTTTCCTCAGAAAACTAAAAATAGCATTGCCTTATGAACCAGCAAACCCCCTCCTATGTACATACCCAAGAAAAACCAATATTCAAAAAGATATATGCACCCCTATATTCATAGCATCACTTATTTATAGTAGCTTAGAGATAGAAACAACCTCAATGTTTACTGACAGATGAAAGGATAAAGAAAATGTGCTATGTATATACAATGAAATACGCCTCAGCCATTAAAAAAAAAAAAATGAAATAATGCCACTTGCAACAACATGGATGGTTGCTACAGATTATCATACTAAGTGAGGTAAACCAGAAAGAAAAAGACAAATACCATGTGACATCATTCAATGTGGAATCTAAAATATAACACAAATGAACTTATCTAGGTCAAAGCCAAAGAATGTTCAAACTACTACACAATTGCACCCATTTCACATGCTAGCAAAGTAATGCTCAAAATCCTTCAAGCTAGGCTTCAACAGTATGTGAACAGAGAACTTCCAGATGTTCAAGCTGGATTTAGAAAAAGCAGAGGAACAAGAGATCAAATTGCCAACATCTGTTAAATCAGAGAAAAAGCAAGAGAATTCCAGAAAAACATCTACTTCTGCCTCATTGACTATGCTAAAGCCTTTGAGTGTGTGGATCACAACAAACTGTGAAAAATTCTTAAAGAGATAGGACTACCAGACGACCTCACCTGCCTCCTGAAAAATCTGTATGCAGAAGCAACAGTTAGAACAAGACATGGAACAACAGACTGTTTCAAAACTGGGAAAGGAGTACACCAAGACTGTATGTTGTCACTCTGCATATTTAACTTTTATGCAGAGTATGCTGGACTGGATGAATCACAAGCCGGAATCAAGATTGCCAGGAGAAATATCAATAACCTCAGATATGCAGATGACACCACCCTTACGGCAGAAAGTGAAGAGGATCTATAGAACATCTTGATGAACGTGAAAGAGGAGAGTGAAAAAGTCTTAAAACTCAACATTCAAAAAATGAAGATCATGGCATCCAGTCCCACCATTTCATGGTAAATAGATGGGAAAACAATGGAAACAGTGACAAACATTATTTTCTTGGGCTCCAAAATCACTGCAGGTAGTGACTGTAGCCATGAAATAAAGAGACGTTTGCTCCTTGGAAGAAAAGCTATGACAAACTTAAGACAACAAATTAAAAAGCAGATATCACTTTGCCAACAAAGGTCCACTTAATCAAAGCTATGATTTTTCCGGTAGGGATGTATGGATGTGATAGTTGGACCATAAAGAAGGCTGAGCACCAAAGAACTGATGCTTTTGAACTGTGATGCTGAAGAAGACTCTTGAGAGTCCTCTGGACAGCAAGGAGATCAAACCAGCCAATCCTGAAGGAAATCAACCCTGAGTATTCATTGGAAAGACTGATGCTGAAGCTCCAAAATTTTGATCACATGATGCGAAGAGCCAACTCACTGGAAAAGACCCTGATGCTGGGAAAGACTGAGGGCAGGAGGAGAAGGCAGCGGCAGAGGATGAGATGGTTGAATGGCATCACCAACTCAATGGAAATTAATTTGAGCAAACTTCGGGAGATAGTAAAGGACAGGGAAGCCTGGCATGCTGCAGTCACAGGGCTGCAAAGAGTCAGACACTACTGAGCAACCGAACAACAACAAATGAAACAGAAACAGACTCATAGATACAGAGAACAGACTTGTGATTGCCAAGAAGGAGGGATGGATCGGGAGTTTGGGATTATCAGACACAAACTATTACACACAGAATAGATAAATATCAAGGTCTTACTGTATAGCACAGGGAACTATAGTCAATATCCTGTGATCAACTACAATGGAGAAGAGCATAACAAAGAATATACATATGCATAACTGAGTCACTTTGCTGAAGAGCAAAATTAACAGAACATTATAAATCAACTATATTTCAATAAAATAAATTTTTAAAAAAATTAAAACCTAGGAGTTCTATAAATAGAACCAATCTGAATATCATTATAATAATTATATTATTTCTTAAGTACAGAACAAATCTATCAAGAGTATGTAATTGCAAACATGAACATATGGAAATGAAGTGAATACGGAAACTAAATACTTACAGCCAAAGCCTTAGACAGTTTGGTTCTAAACTCATTCAGGATGATCGCCACAATATCCTTGTGTGGTACATAAGCAAAGCCATTTTCCAAATAGACTTTCCTTCCTCGGAATAAATCCAGAGCTTCAGCAAAAGGGATCTGAATTCAGAGTGAAACACGGAAAATGAGTCAGTACCTGTCATTACAAAATTCTCCTAAGACTTCATCAGTAGGGAATCTAAACAAAATGCCTTCTATGAAACAGTCATCAGTGCCAGCAGATCAAAAACAAATAAAAAAGCAAGATCAATTTGTACTCCTTGTGAGTAAGCAACAGCATTAGGAAGGAGTGGCAGGCCAAAAAAGGTTTTGCTTCAGAGTAGATCTTTAAAAAATGAATAAGCCAAGTTAGAATGGTTTATTTCTTTTCTTATCAATTTACAAATTATAATCACTGGAGTTCCAAACTCTAAGCTCAATCCATCTAGGTACATCACACTGCCCTCATACAACATATTCCACACTTTTCTGCATCAAGTAGAATCCAAAGTATATACAGTATGCTCAGTGTAAAAACTGCCAGTAAGTAAAGTAGTTCCAAATTTCTTCATCTATGTTTCCACTCTTTCTCCACAGGAATATATTAGAAAAGTTAATCTCAATACTAAGAAATGGAAATAATAATAAATGTCCAGCTTTGCCTTTAAAATAAGTATTTGCCAGTAAACATTTTTTTAAAACTGAATACTATTCTACTTACATTTTTTAAAGTCTTAAGAACTACCATAAAATTTTAAGAGATGAGCAGATTATGATAACAGTATTAATAAATTGAAAAAAATCAACCTTGCTCTTCAATAGTTTTTCTACTTCTTAAAAATGAGGTAAGAAATTAGGTAAAAAAAAAAAAGAAAAGAATCCTCATATAACCTATTGGCTCAAGTTTTATGGAAGAGTTAAATGTATATGGCCATAATTCGTCAGTGTATTCAATGACACCACACAATAACAAGATCATGTGTTTTTGCAGAAAGTTTCTGATTAGCTTACAGATGTCTACACCTAACACACAGTCCCTGCCCTGAAACGATTCACCGCGTGGTTGAGGCAACAAGGCAGACCCACATGGCAGTCCAGCAGCTGCAGAGAGCAGCAGTGACCCAGCTCCATGGGGGGTGACACAGGACACAGGGAGCGGGAAGAGGGTTTATTTCCATAATCCCGGGAAGGACAGAAGTCTGAACCGGGGGCTCCAGCACAGGCTCTTTTCTCGTGAGGCTGAGCACTTCAGCACATGTCATGACACTTGCCAGGCCCAGAACACGGGCGAGGGGTGGGGACCCTGGGGGCTCTTTAGCACTGCTGCCCCATGAGAAACGCATCCCCCACCACCACCCTGCATGTGAGAGGCAAGGCTGTGCGCAGGGAGGGGAGCTTGGCCGCAGGCAGCTCTCAGCGCCCAGGCAGGCCTGGTGTGGGTGCAGCGCAGCCCTGAGCAAGGCAGCGGGTGAAAACAACCTCCGAGCAGGAGGGGCGAGGCATCGCCCAAGAGGCTGCACAAATGCATTAGTTAAACACCATGGAACCTCAGAAGTGCTTTAAAAGTGCACCTACCTTATAGACTGACTCCAGCTCCACCTGAGTCCCACCAAAACTGGGTGATGAAGCCAGAATATCCTGTTCTCGGAAAGCCTTTTCCTCATCACTTATCTACAAGGAAACATACTTTATATCAATTACAAATTAAAACTCTGCATTCAGTTTCAATAAAGTACTTCCTATTCTAGCGAAGATTCTATACTTTTTTAAAACTCTTGAAACCCTGATATCTCAAATCATTCCTAATACAATTACTAGGTGATTTTATCATCATAATGAAGCCAAAATATGGAAGAAAATTTAAATTCAATATACTTTCAAACTTCTACTCTGCCAATTTCTGAGGACACATACCAAAAGAACAGTAGCAGAGAAACAAAGTATTATAATATGAAACAAAAGAAATTATAATAAAAATTAAGGTAATAAAGACAAAAAATGAACATTATCTCAATGTAGAGTTATGTTAATTTATTAAAATACCTATTTGAACTAAGAGTGGAATTTTCAAGACACATATAACAATTTCAAATTTAAATAAAACACTAGTTTTTGTAAGAACAACTATAGTCTATTATCTCTAACTAATTATGGCTTTGAAAAAAAAGACTGATAGATATGACAAAATAAAAATCATAAACTTGTATTCAAAAAAAGAAAAGATCTACAAATGAAGATGAATTATAAATGACAAATTGTGGGAAATATTGGTATCATGTGACATCTGAGTTACTCTCAATAAACCTCAAGGTAGTAAAGCATAAATACTAATAATCCAAAAGTAAAACAAAGCCAAGATTCATATAACTGAAAATAATAAAAGTAAATTAAAATAATAGTGTGATAATATTTTCTACCTATTAAAATGGAGAAAGTTAAAGTCCACAGGGTTGGGACTATCTTTGCATAGAGCAGTTTGACAATACACATAAATAAGTTTTAAAATACAGTCTCTAACAACTTCACTTCTAGAATTAAATTAATAAGAGAACAAATACAGAGATCAGGAAATTTTCTTTCATCACAATGCTATTTATAATAATTTTTAAAAACCTAAATGCCCAGAACAGGTGTTTGGTTAAAGTACAGTACAATGTGATGTTTAAGTAAAGCAAACCATACTACTCAGATCAGCTTCTCACAGAAATCAAAGAAAATACACTGACAGAAAATTTTAAAGCATCTTCTTTAAGGCACAGAAGATTAGTACATAGAGTTGGGCCCTCTTTAACTGGGATATCATGAATAAGAGATCCTCCTGCTCTAAAGCTACAGGTCATTAGAGAAATCCCAAGTGTTGAACTTGTTTTAAGGTCATCCCTGATTCAAAGGCCCCAGAAACCTAACAGAAGCAAACTCAAATCCTCTCTGAGCAAAGTACATCCGCAGCATGCGTCAAAGGACTTCAGCAAACACATTTTCAAATACCGTACCAAGCACACTGTATTTTATAATAAGGCAAACAGTAAAACATCACTTCATGAGCAAAAACAAAAAGATTCATAAAGTACATAGATAATAACTGTGCGAGGATTACAAAAGACAAACATAATGATATCTGCATGAATGAGAAAGTGTAAAAAGTGACTTGACAAGGTGAGAGAGACAAAAACAGTGTCAGACAGGTGGCCTAGTGGTAAAGACGCGGTGCTTTCCCTACCATGGCCTCGTGTTCAACCCCTGGTCAAGGAACTGAGATCCCACAAACCACACAGCGAGCCCAAAAAAAAAGTATGAGAGAAAGAGAGGCTTTTATTTTGGCTAATTCTGGCAAAGCAACTTCAAAGAGACTCTGCCACAATGGGTAGACTGTCTCTCCTCTCTAGAACCCAGGAGGAGTGAGGAGGGGACACCAGAAGCTTATCAGTCTCAACAGGGATCTGCAGCGCAGCGTCCAGGGATCTCAGATTCTGGATGGAAGTTAACAGTATCCTGACCAGCTGCACCCACAGACTAATGAAAGGAGAAAATGAAAACCTTTCCCAACAAAGATACAATTCTCCTAAGGCTCAATACACTCCTCCAAATACAATCTCTAGCACACAGAGAAAACAAATACACAAGGAAACAAGGCTCCATGAATGGAAACCAGATTGGTAAAACCAAAGGAAAAGTGTAAGAACTGGAAAACAAAAAACAAAATTGGCTTTATTTACAGATTATATGATTAGAATCCTTAGAAAATTCAGAAGAATCCACAAATAAATTATTAGACCTACTGAGGTTTCTAGAGGTTTCTAGAGCAAGGTTTCTAGATACAAGGTCATATACAGAAAAACTAATTATATTTCTATCTGCCAACAGCTAAGTTTAATAATGGATTTTTTAAAAAACTCTCATTCATAACATCCATTGGATCATCGAAAATCAAGAAAGATCCAGAAAAAAATCTACTTCTGCTTTATTGACTACGCCACAGCCCTTGACTGTGGGGATCACAAAAAACTGTGGAAAATTCTTCAGGAGATGCGAATACCAGACCACCTGCCCTGCCTCCTGAGAAATCTGTATGCAGGTCAAGAAGCAACAGTTAAAACTGGATATGGAACAACAGACTGATTCCAAATCGGGCAAGGAGTACAAAAAGGCTGTATATTGTCACCCTACTTATTTAACTTACATGGAGAGTACATCATGTGAAATGCTGGGCTGAATGAAGCACAAGCTGGAATCAAGATTACCAGGAGAAATATCAATAACCTCAGATCAGCATATGACACCACCCTTACGGCTGAAAGTGAAGAACTAAAGAACCTCTTGATGAAAGTGAAAGAGGAGAATGAAAACATTGGCTTAAAACTCAAAAATCAGAAAACAAAGACAATGGCATCTGGTCCCATCACTTCATGGCAAACTGATCGGGAAATAATGGAAACAGTGACAGACTTTATTTTGAGGGGCTCCAAAGTCACTGCAGAGGGTGACTGCAGCCATGAAATTAAACGACACTTGCTCCTTGGAAGAAAAGCTATGATCAACCCAAACAGCATATTAAAAAGCAGAGACATTACTTTGCCAACAAAGGTCTGTGTACTCAAAGCTATGGTTTTTCCAGTAGTCATGTATGGACGTGACAGTTGGGACTATAAAGAAAGCAGAGCATCAAAGAGTTGATGCTTTTGAACTGTGGTGTTGGAGAAGACTCTTATGAGTCCCCTGGACTGCAAGGAGATCAAATCAGTCAATCGTAAAGGAAATCAGTCCTGAATATTCATTGGAAGGACTGATGCTGAAGCTGAAACTCCAATACTTTTGGCCACATGATGCGAAGAACTGACTCACTAGAAAAGACCCTGATGCTGGGAAAGATTGAAGGCAGGAGGAGAAAGAAGAAAATGAGATGGTTGGATGGCATCACCGACTCAATGGAAATGAGTTTGACCAAACTCTGGGAGATAGCGAAGGACAGAGGAGCCTTACATGCTATATAGTCCATGGGGTTACAAAGAGTTGGACATGACATAGCGATTGAACAACAAAGATGTTTTGGTTTAACTCTGGCATATAATTTGAATTGAGACTGGAGTCTCAGGAGTCTAATGCATTTCTGTAAACTAATAACTATCAGAAAAAGAAATTAGGCAAATCCCATTTTGCATCAAAATAAAGACAATATCTGGAAATAAATTTAACCCAGGAGGCTAAAGACCTGTATCTGAAAACTATAAGACAGTGATGAAAGAAAATGAAGACAATATAAGCAATTCGAAATACATTAGATGATCATGGAATGAAAGAATAAATACTATTAAAATGTCCATAGTACTCCCAAAAATCTACAGTCAATGCAATCCCTATCAAAATACCAAAATACCAAAATGCCAAGAATAGCATTTTTCACAGAACTAGAACAGTCCTAAAGAGTCCTAACTAGAATAAGTCCTAAAATTTGTGTGGAGTCACAAAAGACCCCAAATAGCCAAAGCAATCTTCAGACAGAAAAACAAATTTAGAATGAATATCATGCTCCTGATTTCCAATTGTACAACAAAGCTACAGTAATCAAAATAATATGGTACTGCCACAAAAACAAACAGATCAGCGGAACAGAATGCAGAGTCCAGAAATAAGCCCACACTTTTCTGATCAGTCAATTTACTACAAAGGAGCCAAGAATTTACAACAGGGGAAGACAGTCTCTTCAATAAATGGTGTTGGGAAAACTGGACAACTACATACAAAAGAATGAAATAGCCATTTTCTAACACCACATACAAAAAATAATTGAAAATGGGTTAAAGACTTCAATATAAGACCTGAAAGCATAAAACCCCTTGCATTCCTATATGCTGACAATGAAAAACAGAAAGAGAAACTAAGGAAACTGTCAGAAAGCATTTAACAGGAGGCTTCCTGTGTGCTGTTTTGGATCTGTTAATATTCAGGAATTAAGAGGAGGGACAAGCCTTTCCCTGGGCCAAGGAATCCAGGCATCTCCTTCGTTAGTTTTTCAATATGGTGATAAGCACCCTCTTCCTTCTTATGAACCATACAGTAAAAGTGAATGTTTATGTTTTGTAAGTCTGGAATTTTAATCTTTATCTTTGCTAAGAATAACTATCTTGTAAGAAAGTATATATGCCCACACCATATTGATTAAAACACCTTTGCTCCATCAGAGCTCGGGTCCCCGTGTCTGTCTTTCTTTCTCTCTCCCTCTCTCTCTATTTCTGGCTGATTCCCTGGAGTGCAAAAGCCAGCTGCATAACCCAGGGAATATTAGCCTCTTTCCTTCTTTCACTATCTCATCATCGGCTCCGGACCACTAGGTTCCGGTCCAATAAAGGACCAACAGGAAACAACCCCATTCACCATTGCAAGAAAAAGAATAAAATACTTAGGAATAAATTTACCTAAAGAAACAAAAGACCTATATATAGAAAACTATAAAACACTGATGAAAAAAATTAAAGATTACACAAATAGATGGAGAAATAAACTATGCTCATGGACTGGAAGACTCAATATAGTAAAAATGAGTATACTACCAAAGCAATCTATACATTCAACACAATTCCTGTCAAGATACCAATGGTATTTTTCACAGAACTAGAACAAATAATTTTACAGTTTGTATGGAAACATAAAAAACCTCGAACATCCAAAACAATCTTGAGACAGAAGAATGGAACTGAAGGAATTAACCTTTCTGACTTCAGACTATACTACAAAGCTACAGTCACCAAAACAGTATGATATGGCACAAAGACAAAATATAAATCAATGGAACAAAATTAAAAGCCCAGAGATAAATCCATGCACCTATGGACATCTTATCTTTGACAAAGGAGGCAAAAATATACAATGGTGAAAAGACAATCTCTTTAACAAGTGGTGCTGGGAAAACTGGTCAACCACTTGTAAAAGACTGAAATAGAACACTTTCTAACACAAAATACACAAAAATAAACTCAAAATGGATTAAAGATCTAAATGTAAGACCAGAAACTATAAAACTCATAAGAGGAAAACACAGGCAGAACACTCGCTAACAAAAATCATTGCAAGATACTCTATGATCCACCCACCAGAGTAACGGAAATAAAAACAAAAATAAACAAATGGGACCTAATTAAACCTAAAAGCTTTTGCATAACGAAGAAAACTATAAGCAAGGGAGAAAAAAAATAGCAAACGAAACAACTGACAAAAAATTAATCTACAAAATATACAAGCAGCTCATGAAGCTCAATACCAGAAAAATAAATGACCCAATCAAAAAGTGGGCCAATGAACTAAACAGATATTTCTCGAAGAAGACATACAGATGGCTAACAAACACATGAAAAGATGCTCAACATCACTCATTATAAGAGACATGCAAATCAAAACCACAATGAGGTACTATCTCATGTAGGTAAGAATGGCTGCCATCAAGTCTACAAACAATAAATGCTGGGGAGGGTGTGGAGAAAAGGGAACCCTCTTACACTATTGGGAATGCAAACTAGTACAGCCACTATGGAGAAGAGTGTGAAGGTTCCTTAAAAAACTGACAACAGAACTTCCTATGACCTAGCAATCCCACTGCTGGTCAAACACACTGAGACCAGAATTGAAAGAGACTCGTGTACCCCAATGTCCACTGCAGCACTGTTTACCCTAGCTAGGACATGGAAGCAACCTAGATGTCCATCAGCAGATGAATGGATAAGGAAGTTGTGGTACATATACACCATGGAATATTACTCAGCTATAAAAACAAGAATGCATTTGAATCAGTTCTAGTGAGATGGATAAAACTGGAGCCTGTTATACAGAGTGAAGTAAGTTAGAAAGAAAAACATCAATACAGTATATTAATACATATATATGGAATTTAGAAAGACCCTATAAGCAAGACAGCAAAGAGACACAGAGGTAAAGAAAAGACTTTTGGACTCTGTGGGAGAAGTCGAGGGTGGAATGATTTGAGAGATTATCATTGAACATGTATATTAACATACATGAACTAGATGATCAGTGCAAGTTCAATGCATGAAGCAGGGTACTCAAAGCAGGTGCACCTGGAGAACCCAGAGGGATGGGGTGTGGAGGGAGGAGGAGGGGGGTTCAGGATGGGGGACACATGTACACCGGTGACTGATTCATGTCGATATATGGCAAAACCCACAATATTGTAAAGTAATTAGCCTCCAATTAAAACAAATTAATTAAAAAAAACAAAAACCAACTCCCAGAAGAGAACAGTATGTTCTCTGACATTAATCTCAGCAATTATTTTGGATCTGTCACCACAGGCAAGAAAGACAAAAGCAAAAATGAACACGTGGGACTACATCAAACTAAAAAGCTTTTACAGAACAAGAAAAACTATAAACAAAACAGAAAAGACTGCTTATTAAATGGCAGAAGATATTTGTAAATTATAACTGATAAGGGGTTAATATCCAAAATATATGAACAATTCATATAACTTAATGTCAAAAAACAATTTGATTAAAACCTGGGGGAACTTCCCTGGTGGTCCAGTGGCTAAGACTCTGTGCTCCCAATGCAGGGGGCTGGTGTTCAATCCCTAGTCAGGGAACTAGATCCCCCATGCCGTAACTAAGAGTTTGCGTTCCACAACTAAGACTGAGAGTAGCCAAATAAACAAACAGATTAATAAAAAGAAAAAACAAAACTGGGCAGACTAACCAAATAGATAATTCTTCCAAAGAAGACAAACAGATGGCCAACAGGCACATGAAAAGATGCTGAACATCACTACTCACCAGGGAAAGGCAAATCGAAACCACAGAGATATTACTTCACACCTGTCAGAAAGGTTATTATCTAAAACATGACAAATAATACACTGTTGGTGGAAATGCAAACTGGTGCAGCCACTATGGAAAACAGTATGGAGATTCCTTAAAAAACTGAAAATAAACCTTCTGTAAAACACATCAATTCTACCCAGGGGTATTTATCCAAAGAAAACAAAAACACTAACTCAAAAGATATATGCACCCCCATGTTCAATGCAGCATTATTTACAATAGCCAAGATATGGAAGGAATCCAAGTGCCTACTGACAGACAAAAGGATAAAGATGTGGTACATATATACACGATAGATTATCACTCATCCATGAATGACATCTTTCTACTGTAACAACATGGATGGATCTAGAGTGGATTATGCTAAGTGAAATAAGTCAGAGAAAAACAAATACCATATGATCTCACCTATATGTGGAATCTAAAAACCAAAACAAAAGAAGAAGCACAGACAGAAACAGACTCATCAATACAGACAATGAACTAGTTTTTGCCAGAGGGGTGCAGGATAGGGCAAAGGGCAAATAGGTGAAGGTAATTAAGAGGTACAAACTTATAGTTAAGTCATGACGATACAATGTACAGCATAGGGAAAATAGTCAGTAATACTGTAATGACTTTGTATGGTGACAGATGGTAAGCAGACGCATGGTGGTGATCACTTTGTAATGTACACAAACAATGAATCATTATGTTGTGTAACTGACAATAATATGACACTGTAAGTCAACTATATTTCAAGTAAGTAAATAAAGTGAAATTTTTCCTGAAAATAAACTGGTTTCTAAGAACTTGTCATTTTATTAAACTAACACAGGACTGGTCTTTAGAGGGGTGTACAAAATAAGTAATAAAGTTAGCTAGGCTATCACTACAGCACCTTACAATCAAGGTGTATTATGCCTCCCAAATTAACACCTTCCTGAAAAGAAGTATATAGCAAATTGGTCTAAATAGAACTGCATTTCCAGAATGACTTACTTTTCTATTCCAGGGGTGCTCCACCTTCAGTCTGGTTAACTGTCAATCAGCAAAGACCCTGAACATTTGAGCCCTAAAAGTTTCCTTTCTAGCACTACTGACAATCCCCCAACTCAACCACTATTTTCCACAACTACCCACCAAATACTAAGTACCTGAATGTTTCAAATGGTATACAGGGTAGTGGTATAATCTTTTTTCAGGCAAAAAATTACACAGGGTTCTAACAGTTTTGATAAAGTTATATGTCCTTATTTTATAATCATGTTGTTTTACATGCTCCTTAGTAACAGAATTAAGGATTGGGCTGTGGTATCTCTTTCTTTTTGGTATTCTTTCTTTTTGGTATTCTTCATCAAACCCAATAGGGAGACCAGGCTCCCTCTGCCAGCACTCCTGAAAGGGTCAGGAGTGAGCGCTGGAGCAGCAAACACCCCCACACTGAACAAGCAGGTGGTGGAAGCAGTGTGTGTAGACTGCCCTCTGCTCGCCCGTGCAGAGTTCCTCTCTGAGGGGGTTACACAGCCGCTACCTGCTGCACTCACAAGCAGTCACACGACTTGCCAGTGAAATATGAGCAGAGGCAACACATGTCACTCCCACACCAACACTTTACAAGCATGCGATTAACTGGGTTCTCTCCTTGCTCCATCACAGCAACTGGTGAAGTTCCAAACAAACAGTGCTTAATCCACCTGAGTCATGGCACCCAAATGACACAGGGAAGGGCCACCCCTGGCCCACAGGAGATGCAGAGCAGGAACAAGAAACAAACCTTTTAGCAGTCTCTGAGGCCTGGGGTCATTTGCTAACACGGCATCACCTATCTTGACTGACCAGTCATCTCCCTCCTCTCTGAATCACACATTTTCATCAATAAATTATCTTGAGCACGTAATTCCAGTATGTTTATAAATTACATACACATATCACTGTACATTAGGTACTGAAGACATGTCTGTCCACACCCCCAAAATGTAAAATAAATGATATTAAAAATGTATAAGTTGTATTACTTACAGCCTTCCCACACTCCCAAGTGATCGTCTTGGGCACGCCACTTTGAAACCACTAGGCTATTACCCTGGCCACTAAAGTAAAGATATAAACAAATGCTTTCCAGAGATTTATTCTATAAACTTTCAATCATCAATATTCATTCATGTTAATAAACAGTTTGGCCAGTTTTCTTCTTGAATCCACACAGCTCTCTCAAGACCTTAGTCCTTAAACATGGCTATATCTCAGATTCGCAGTGGAGCTTTTCAAAATTACAGATTCTTCACACCACTTAGACCTACAGATTGAAGCACAGAGGTGTGTATTTCTTTAAAAGGTCCTTTAAGGACTCTGAAACATACCACTAGTCTAAAACAGTAAATCCCAGGGAAAGAATCTTTTCTAAAATAAATTTATCATGTTCTAGAAATACTGCCATCAATTCCAGCATTTGATTTTTTTTTTGTAGAATTGACTCATTCTGAAACACTGCAGACCTACTATGTACCAAGCACAATTTCCAGCAGATGGAATCCAGCTATTGAACAAGCCAAAAAAAAAAAAAAAAAACGCTGCTTTCATGCAGCTTATATTTTAATGGGGTGGCACAGACAAAAAACAATAAACTATCAGGTTGTGATCGATGGTGAAAATAAAACAAAGGGATGTGCTCCGGATGGGACGGATTTATACTTCAGCTGTGTAGTCAATTAAAGCCTCTCTGGAGAAGTGACACTTAATTGGAAACCCGAATGACAAGAGCATCCCAAGCAGAGGTGACAGCTGGTGCCGAAGTGATGGAGAGAAAGAAGGCTACTGGACGAGAGGAACGGGAGACGATGAAGCGGGGGCCAGAGTGGGACAGACAGGGCCTGAGGCCAGGACAGGCCTTTGTGTTAACAACGGTGCACGGCGCTGAAATTTGAGGCAGAGGGAAGCTCTGCTCTGATTTACCCCGAGATTTTAAGCTTGCTCTGGTGCTAAATGGAGAAGGGATTGTGTTGTAAGGAACTGTACTGCAGGAGAAACAGCCCTACTGTCAGTCGGCAGTAGGGAAAGGATACAGACCTCAACAAGGGAAGCACATCAGGAAACACAAGTGGGCAGAGCTGAGGCATGTTTGGGAGGCAGCAGGGCTGACAGGCCACAGATGGAGTGGGGCAGAGCAGATGCCCAGGTGTGCGCTTCAGCCACGGGACAGATGCAGACACCACTTACTGACTCATCTTTTTCTTGATCCGCATCCTCCACTACCATTTATACTTTGTCTCTATACATACTTATCACACGTGCCTTGTTGCAAGTCTCCTCAAATCCTTTGAGGGAAGGGGCATGGCATCAATAAATACAAATAAGTGATTTCAAGTACCCGTTTTTCTTAAAATGGAACATATCTATATAGCAGGTAAAAAGCAATAATCCAACAGTATTAAAACTTCTAATTTTATTAATATTAAATATTAATATTTAGTATTATTTACTACAAAATTAATTTAAAATATTGACAGTAAAAACCTAATTGAAACAATGGGAAGACTGTTTAAAGAATCCAGTGTATTAATAAAGCAATTAGGAGTCGTTTATGATGAAGTTAACAATATGTGGGAAAAGCAATACTGAAAGCAATTATCATGATGTTAATAGTTCTCACTATTGTTAATAAACACTGGTCCTACATGGATAGTAAACACTGTCATCTGTGGAGGGCATGCATTTCCCAAACGCCTTGTGACCTAATCATTACCCCTACTGTGGGGACTGAGGATGGTGGCAAACGCCTTGACTCTGCCACTGAGAGCTGAGATCTACTGGCCTCCCCGTGACTGGGCTGGCCTGGGGCTGCCTGACCACCAGGGCACGGAACAGGGTGCCATGGCCCTCCAGGCTGCATCTCTGAGGGAATGACAGCTTCCATCTCTTGGAGTCCTGGGCCACCAGGAAAGAAGTCCACCCCTCACCTGCAGAACGCCATGGAGAGGATCCCAGCACTGTCCAGTCTTCTAGAAGTCCTCACCCAGCACAAGGCATGAGTGAAGCTGTCCTGGACATCCTAGACCAGACTGGCTCACGGAGCCCCATATGACACCATGTGAAGTAGAAGAAATGTGCTGTTGAGCCCAGTCTGAACCCCTGACCCTCAAAATTGTGAGATATAATAAAATGGAATTGTTTTAAAACAGTAGGGTTAGGCTGTGGTTTTAAGTTTTAATGTTAGTTTTCAGAATTGTTGTTTTAAGCTTGTTGACAAATGCTGCTGCTGCTGCTAAGTCGCTTCAGTCATGTCTGACTCTGTGCGACCCCATAGACAGCAGCCCACCAGGCTCCGCCATCCCTGGGATTCTCCAGGCAAGAACACTGGAGTGGGCTGCCACTTCCTTCTCCAATGCATGAAAGTGAAAAGTGAAAGTGAAGTCGCTGAGTCATGTCCGACTCTTCGCAGCCCCATGGACTGCAGCCCACCAGGCTCCTCGGTCCATGGGATTTTCCAGGCGAGAGTACTGGAGTGGGTTCCCACTGCCGTCTCCGGTTGACAAACGTTACACAGTAATGAATAACCAGGCTTCTCTGGTGGCTCAGATGGTAAAGAACCTGCTAGCAATGCTGGAGACCCTGGCTCGATCTCTGGGTTGGGAAGATCCCTTGGAGAAGGAAATGGCTACCCACTCCTGTATTCTTGCCTGGAAAACCCAGGGACAGAGAAGCATGGCTGCTATAGTCCAAAGGGTCTCAGAGTCGGACATGACTGAGCTACTAACCAGAACACTTATCTACCTAAAATAAAAGTTCATTTAAAACATTTTTTTTTTTTTACTTACAATCCAATTCTTACAAAATACTCCCCTCATTTAAATGTCCAGAAGAGAATCAAATAAAGGGAAATATGAAAAAAATTAAACTGTTAATAACTGGTAAATCTCTAGGGGAAATCTCCACTTACAAATTATTTGTCATTCATTTATAGTTGCCCAAAACATACAAAGTCAGAAAAATGAATAATAATTTAATATCCTGACATTCTAATTAGTATGCTGATATCTCAGTAACTTTGCCAACATGATCCATGTAAAAATCAATCATCTGGGTATTTTCTTACTGCCCTTTTCTTTAACAGCATAGGCACATTTGGAATACACTAAAATTTACACCAAAAAGGAAAGATTAATCACTTGCACTCAAGCACACTTCTCCTCTCACCATCTGAGCCACCAGAGAAGCCCTAGGTTGGGCGTAACAAGCCTAGACACACGCAAGCAGCTCAGTCTGAGAGGAGTATCAGGAAAGCATTCCAGCCACCCCACACCACCCAGCAAAGCTCCTCAGCACCTTCGAGGAGGGGACAGTGCCAACAGGTGACATGAACAAAAGTAAGGTGCTACTTGTAAACAGTGTTAACTCAATCACAGCAAAAGCTTACGGAAGGCAAGCTGACTCCACCAGCAGTAACAATGGAAGGCAGCAGTGACACAGAGAAGGTGCGGTGCCCTCCTGCCACCGCAGCAGGAGGGCAGATGCTCCTCGGGACCAGCGTGTCCCCAAGCCTGGGGTCGGGGGGTGGGGCACACACCCCGGGGGCGGCCAGGTGAGGGGAGGGACAGCCTCCCAATGGCCGGGGGGGGAGGGGGCACGATGCCCAAGGCCCAGGGCTCGGCCTTGCTCACAGGAGCAAGAGGTGTGCAGACGGAAGGAAGCACGTGCCGCGGTGGAAGACGGGTGACAGGGGTCCACTCCAGGCACCTGTCTTCAGAGCCGAGCACAGAGGCCGCTCACTCCCACAGCCGCAGATACACCCGAAAGGTGCCGACAGCACCACTGGGCAGTGGCTTTGGCGGAGGTTTACAGATCATCACTAACAGTGTAGCCATGCAGCTTTCACAGCATCAAACACTGAGATTTATTACCAATAGCTTGATGCCACTGAAAGGCCAGAAACCAGGAAGCCACATGGAGCACAGAAGATGGAAGAAAGTCACTCCCAGTTAATCAACCTCAATTAATCAGTCAATCTCGCTTGCTCTCTCTCACACACACACACACTCCACCTCAGATCTGAATTGGGGAACAGCACTCAACAGTGGCCACTTTATGGGCTGAGTCACTCCTAGGCTGGTGCAGTTTAGGAAAGTACCAGTAAATATAGCAAAATATAAAGTAAAGTAACAATGAGTAAACATCACATTATGTAATAAATGATGCTGAGTACATAGAAAGCAATGCTAAGAAAATTTATTTAAAAATTCATCTCTGTTCCTGAGACCAAATGTAAAAATATATTACAAAAGACAATGGGTTAAATATAAAAGTATTGAACCTTAGTGAAATAAGTGGCAGAGAAAAATCAGATTATTTTACTCCACTCCAGTTCAGTTCAGTCGCTCAGTCGTGTCTGACTCTTTGCGATCCCATGGACTGCAGGACGCCAGGCAGCCCTGTCCATCATCAACTCCCAGAGTTTACTCAAACTCATGTCCATTCAGTCGATGATGCCATCCAACCCTCTCATCCTCTGTCATCCCCTGCTCCTCCTGCCTTCAACTTTTCCCAGCATCAGGGTCTTTTTCCAACAAGTCAGTTCTTTTCATCAGGTGGCCAAAGTACTAGAGTTTAAGCTTCAGCATCAGTCCTTCCAATGAATATTCAAGACTGATTTCCTTTAGGATGGACTGGCTGGATCTCCATGCAGTGCAAGGGACTGAATCTCAAGAGTCTTCTCCAACACCACAGTTCAAAAGCATCAATTGTTTGGCACTCAGCTTTCTTTATAGTCCAACTCTCACATCCATGAATGACTACTGGAAAAACCATAGCTTTGACTAGATGGACCTTTGTTGGCAAAGAAATGTCTCTGCTTTTTAATATGCTGTCTGGGTTGATCATAGCTTTTCTTCCAAGGAGCAAGCGTCTTTTAATTTCATGGCTGCAGTCACCATCTGCAGTGATTTTGGAGCCCCAAAAAATAAAGTCTGTCACTGTTTCCCCATCTATTTGCCACCCCCACAACCAACAGGCTAAAAAACCCTGAGTCAGAACCCTAGAGCCAGAACTGAAACAGCTTTGACCAAAGTTCTCAATGAATCTTTTGCACGATTATCTTCACATATGTCCTTTGTCCTTGCCCTTAGTACCCAAACTCAGACCTTCCAGAGACCCCAGCATACTCCCAGTCCCTCTCATCTCTTTTACCCCAGCCCTCTACAAGCCCCCCAGTTTTCGGCATACCCACTGAGCTCACGCCAAAATATCTCCCACTGTGCCCTCCTAACCAGCCACCTACTCCCTTCCCAGGGCTCCTGCTCCACCTAAGTCAACACAGATTCACCCCGACTCCCCCGACTCCAGCCAGCACTTCCCCACATCACTCGAGGCCCCAAAAGCATCAGCCCTCCCCACGGAGACCCTCGTCACAGTTCTCACAGGACTTAGGGTTTTTCAGGATATGGGATTTTCAGGGCTAAACGTAGGAGAGACAGAATCCAAACCCAAACTTTGCTGACCCAGTATCAGCTCCCTTCTTGCCACTGTCCAAAGTGCCTCCCATACCCACGTGAAGACCGGAACGTTCCAGGCTCACGGTCCCAGCCCACTGCCCACCCCTCCTCCACTTCAGCAGCCTGCAGGCCACACACTCTCCCCAGCCAGACACCTCACCCACCATTCACAGCCCATCATCCCCACTCCACACAGTCCGTGGGCCCATCAAAGCCTAGTTTATCCCAGGTCTTGAAACTCACCCTGGTTTCCATTTTCATCCCCCAAACACTCCGTTCTCCAATGATACCAGCCGGTATGACTCCATGCCACCATGACTTTCATCACTTTGATTTTGCACATATTTTCTAGATCTGAAACATCCTTCCATACCCTGCTTTTCTGCAGTAAAATGGTTATGCAGGTAACGTTATCTACACAGAGTTTCTCCCAATTTCATCAACAAGTTACTCTCTTTTCTGTGCTTGAACATGCAGTGCTACAGCATTTACACTCTGTACCACAAGCACGTGTGTATCTTCCTCACCATAACACGAACCTAAGCAAAGATATAGGGGCTTTCCCTGTGGCTCAGCAGTAAAGAATTCGCCTGCAATGCAGAAGACGCAGGAGATGCGTGTCCAATCCCTGGGTTGAGAAGATCCCCTGGAGGAGGGCATAGCAACGCACTCCAGTGTTCTTGCTGGGAAAATTCCACGGAGAGAGGAGCCTGCTGGGCTCCGGTCCATGGGGTCACAGAGTCGGACACGACTGAAGCAACCGAGCACACATACACAAGAAGAGATAAATGTGTCTATTTATTTTTATATTCCCAGCTTCTGTCATCATAACCTGGTAAAATGTTTACCGACTAGAATATACAAACTACAAAAGGTGACGATGTTCAAACTGAAGAAATACAGAAAAAGAGAGTATTTTGTATAGTAAAACTTCAAATGACTAAAAATTTTTGAAAGCATATAATAAAATAATTCATCACATCATAAAAACAGATAACTCACACAAGAGGTCATAAGAATTCATAAATGAAAAAAGATGTTCAATTTTCATAGTAATCAGACTACTCAAGAGGTTACTACAGTAGACTAACAAGCAACAGTAAAGTAATCCAAGAATTAGAACACTGTGATAGAAATGGAAGAAAAAGATAAGCAGTAAGAAAGATGGAAAGGAAACCCCCAGAAGTGAAAGACACAGATCATGCCAGGTGAAAGCATGAGCAGTGCCTTTAATAAAGACGGTTTTCCTGAGACAGTTGTTCCAGATGGGCACATGGACAGTTCAGCAAATTAAAGCAACAGCCCCTTTAAGAGCGGTCCTCTCTGCACCCAGCCTGCACAGAGGCTGCTCAGCCCCCGCTGGGGGAGGCGGTCTTTACATTTCCAGCAGCCAGGAGCTGACAGAGGCTCCTAGCTCCAGCCCTGGGCCCTTAATCAGTTGCAGATTTCTTAAGTTACTCAGATCTACTTCCCACTGAAAACAATGAAAAATACTGGATAAACCATTAAAAAATAACTAGTTTAAGAGCACTAAAAAATTGACAGAACAAGGGAAACTGCCAAGCCAAATTTTGAGGACACCTGAAACCCAGGAGAACAAAGGCCACTTTTGCCCTGAGGGCATTAGCCATCAGCTGATGCTTCAGAACCACAGCCTCAAGGGGCAAGGCGGCAGAAGTCAAGATTAACACCCTCAGACCATGGACTCCTAAAAGAGACCCTGACCCTCCCAGAGGACAACACCCCAGGGGAAGAATGAACCAGCGTGACTCCCCGTCCCTCCCCCCAAGAGCGGGCTCTCTAGGCATCAGACAAAGAGGAGAAGAAAAAGGCAGGAACAGTCTTGAGAAGCTGTGGCCACTCTAGGCAACGTCCCCACACACACATACAGAGCACACACATCCAGGAGGAACGGTGCTAAGGTGACTTAACAAGAGTCCCCGACTGGTGACACCCCAGGACTGTCAGAGGCCACACACTGCCTCTCAGAGAGCACACTCACCCTAGGAACACCCAGAACCGTGTACAGGCAACAACCAGGCATAGAAAACCAGGCTGAAAGCAAGGCAGCACAAGTTAGAGATAAGCACAACCTGTAACATTTAGAAAACAGAACAACAAATTTTCAAATATCAGTAAGGAACAAGAATGTGCAAAAACTAACAACAGTTCTTTAGAAGAACTTCAAGAAACTACAACAGCCAAAATTTAAAACAAATGGAGGGACTCCCCTGATGGTCCAGCAGTTCGGAATCCGTCTGCCAAGGCAGGGGACAAGGATTTGCTCCTCGGTCATGGAGCTAAGACCCTACATACTGAGGGGCAACTAAGCCTGCACGCTGAAACCGCTGAGCCCAGACACCACACCAAGGAAGTCATGTGCCGCAGTAATAGACCCAAGCAACTAAAACCTGATGCAGTCAAATAAAGAAATAAACATTTAAAAAACAGACACATGACCGCAGCAAAACAGACAAAGCAGGACAGAGAGATAACAAACTGGGAAGTAGTTCAGGAGAAATCTGTAATTCAGCAGAGATAACGATTTAAAAAAAGAAACGGCATATAATATGAGAATGAGATGTGAAGGACTGGCTAAGGACTCCAATACATTTACTGGAATCCCAGAGAGAGGAGAAAGAAGGAATGGAGGGAAATTTTAAATCAATATAGCCGAGAAAGTCCAGAATTAATATTAGACAACCAATCTACAGATCCAAGAAACCTAGAGATACCCTAACAGGATAAATTAAAGAATTCCACTCCTAGCCAAACTGAGAAAGTTTAAATTAAACAGAAGTGAATCAAACAGTATCTTAAAAGCATACGATAAGTAGGCTAGTGATCTGACCCTCAAAGGAGCAACAGTTACTCCACCAGCTGACTTCTCAAGCAGCCAAAGAAGCCAGAAGACAGCAGAGTCATATATTTTCAATGTGCTAAAAGCATCTGCCAACAAAGAATTCTTCTTCATCCAGCAAAAATACCCTTCAACAGGAAACAATGCAATCTCTTTTCTTGTTTTTGTTTGGACAAGAGGCATAGTCATTCAAACAAAAGAATAATAATAAAGCCTAAAAAATTGTACTTTACCTCAAACTAGTACAACGTGAGAATAGCTTAACATTTATGGGAAGATTAACATTAATGCTTTCCTGCACATCTTATATATACAATCACACATTTTCTATTATTATTAACTGTTTACTTATATAATTGTGTCATGGTTCTTCAACAGATCAGAACGCCCAAGGGTCTACAACCATTTACGGGCTTTGGTGGGTGTCCCTCCTACATACTTAAAATCACTGTGTCTAGTTTGAGAAATATTTACTGGCTGCTGACTTAGTCAATAGTTCAGGACTGAATGCCTACCATCACAATTTATTTTCACCCAAATATACATGGAATTTTATTTCAATGGTTTAACATAAAATATTAGATTAACAACTGCTCTGATTTTACATTATTATACTTTATAATCAATAAATATTTTTAAGCAAAATTTTAATAAATGCCAAGAAGACTTCACAACTAACACAATCTGAAGTAGACTCCCCTTCTCCAGTTTTCCTGTGAACTAAGTTAATCAAGTATATGAAATCTGTAACTGTTTCTTTAATTCCAAACTACTTATTTCAAGCACCCAGTAAACTGGCAGAATGCCTATACCTTCACATGGCTTTCTACTACTGAGCTTCAAATATGCCACTTTATGACATCTCCTTATGTTATCTTCTGCAATAACCTTTTGGAGCACAATTAAAGGCCTCTAAACTCAATCTTTGTTGAGGCTCCAACTGGCAAATGTCTTCCAAAAAAAACAAAGGAAAGTAATTTTCCTTCCCACTTTTACAACGTAGCCCAGTAGAAAATTGTTCAACTTTACTTAGTTCTAAGTTTGTTTGTTTTTTTTAAACTCTGTGACATTTTGGACATTTTCAAGGTCATTGGAAGAGAGGCAGCCAAACTCATTCACAAAAGATAGGATAAGATGGAAGCTTTCCAATGTAACCAGCTAACAGTCAGATACTACAAAAATAAGGCTTTACTTTTAGCTGGGGAGGGAATGATGAAGCTTGCTTACAATCCACTACAAAAATAAGGCTTTACTTTTAGCTGGGGAGGGAATGATGAAGCTTGCTTACAATCCGTACAGACTATCAGTGAAGTCATGTTCATTCAAGCAAAAGGAACATGAATAAGAGTAGGAGAAAACAACGTCAGAAAAAGAAACTGAGTTGCTACATTTTCTCTTATAAGCCATGGGATATCAGATCTTGGAAATTCAGTAAAAACTAAGTTGTTGTGCATCTTCAGTTGTGTCCAACTCTTTGTGATCCCGTGGACTGCAGCTCACCTGAAGGAAAGTTACAGGGCTCAAAATAGCCTGGAGTTAAAACTCCCCTCTGGATCCTCCCCACCATTCTATGCAAAACAAAGAACTCTCTCACCCGAAGCGGAAAAAAATGGACTTAAGGTTGATTACACCCAGCTCCCAGCCAGTCCAGCCTCTGGCCAATTTCCAGAATTCCTTGCCCCAGCCGTTTAAGAGATAACTACTCTGAACAATCTTGGAGAACAGGCTCCCTTAAGACAGTAGCTTTCCACATACATGCCTGTACACACTTCCTCTTTTCTTGGGTTAGTGCAGCAGCTCCTAATCTGACTGCTGTTCCTTCTCGCCTCATTAAAGGTGATCTGTTCCTGTAAGTGCCAGTCTCATTCTTTTTCTGAACCTCACCTTCTCTAACCCCCCCTCCCCTACACCACCAGGCTCCTCTGTCCATGGGTTTTCTCAGGTAAGAATACTGGAGTATGTTGCCATTTTCTTCTCCAAGGGATCTTCCCAACCCAGGGATCGAACCCATGTCTCCTGTGTCTCCTGCACTGCAGGCAGATTCCTTACCTCTTGAGCCACTGGGGCTTCCCTTTTGTAAGTTAGGTGTTATTATGTTTATATGTCTATCATACATTCCAAATTCAAGCAGACAGTAGAATGTGCTGTGCTATGCTTAATTCCTCAGTCATGTCCAACTCTCTGCGAGCCCACAGTCTGTAGCTCCTCTGTCCATGGGATTCTCCAGGCAAGAATACTGGAGTGGGCTGCCATGCCCTCCTCCAGGGGATCTTCCCAACCCAGGGATTGAGCCCAGGTCTCCCATTGCAAGAGGATTCTTTACCAGCTGAGCTACCAGAGAAGACCAAGAATACTGGAGTGGGTAAACTGTCCCTTCTCCAGAGGATATTCCCGACCCAGGAATCGAACTGGGGTCTCCCACATTGCAGGCGAACTCTTTACCAGCTGAGCTACCAGAGAAGACCAAGAATACTGAAGTGGGTAAACTGTCCCTTCTCCAGAGGATATTCCCGACCCAGGAATCGAACTGGGGTCTCCCACATTGCAGGCGAACTCTTTAGCAGCTGAGCTACCAGGGAAGCCCAGAGACTAGAACAGTAGGTACTTTTAGTGATTGGGTGAAGGAAGAGGAGGTGTTTATTCCAAGAGATGCTCAGATACACCTGTTTGTATCTGACAATTTTAGAAATCAGCTTTATGGCTTTGAAAAAGGGGTCCTAATTGGTGACCCAATTCAACAACTTTCATTTATCAGAAAATTACCAGACATTTGAGGCTGCAGCTGGCATGGAAAACCCCCATCAGAGCTTCTCTGCCATCTCCTTTCTGCCTTCTTGTCTTTTAAGATTCAGATGAAATACCGTTAGCTCAGTGATGCCTTCCTAGATTAATCCAGCCCACAACACCACCCTCTTTACTTCTTCATAACTTTTACTGACAGCATCAGACATTTCACCTTGTTCTGTCTCTTTAAAATCCCTTCTTCCTCTCCCCACTATAAACATGTTAATGCAAATCTTCCATCACACACTGCTGGATATATATAAAGCCTTTTATTAAATACTGGTTACAAACTAATAAAGAGGATTTCTAGGCAGGATGGACTCAGCAGTAAATTCTGGCAGCTAAGGGACTTATCTTACAGACAAGTTTGCCCTGCAAGCACATTTCTTATAAACTGTGTGTGAAAACTTTCAGGACCCTGGTAGGAAAGAGCTGTGCAGTCAAGTCCTCTCAGGCCACCTACTGACACTGACAGAGACACAGACACATGTTCCCCAGCATCTCCACACACGTGCCTGCAGACAGACACTGCTCACCATGATCGTACTTCCAAGTCCTTCCCGGGTATCTCTCTTCCCAACTCACAGTTCATCCCTCATTACAGTCCTACAAGCACTCCATCTGGACTCAAATACATGAAATACGGATTCAAACAGGAAAATCTGTGACGCAGCTAACAGATCATGTGTATCTTCAGGGACATCCAGTCTCCAGTTCTCCAGGCTGCAACGCTGCAGCACACGGGAAGCACCCTGCCCACACCGCCCAGGGACCTCTTCTGGGCTCGGTCAGTTCACAGCCTTCCTTCTGCTCCTCCACGTCAGAAATACGAGGAAAGAGCTCATGTCAGCCCTGAGGAGCCTGTGACACTAACATGATCCTCCCTTTTACAGACATTATTCTTGCAATAGTGTAAGTACATATCTCATCCACACAGTCTCCCTCCAAAGCATGAACTCCCTCCACTAAATGGAGCCATTTTCATTCTATATGTCCTCAAAATTGCAAGACGAGACAGAACACACTGAATTCAAACCTTATATTGCTCTCTGTAATAAAACTGACACTGATCTTTTATTCAAAACATCAGTCACTTAGCTCCTTAACTACATTTTCCTTGCTACTGTTAGTTTAAAATTACCCCCCAAAAAGGCAAAATTATTCACTATTAACTCAACTTTATAAAAATAAAGAAGACAGTCTTCGAAAATTACAAAAGAATTTTATGCTATATTTCATTCACTTTGTTTCTCACATCGTGTAAGATTATTACAACCCCAAAGTGGTACAGCTTAAGGAATCCAGAGAGCTAACCAGCAAATTCAAACAACTGTGTTTGTATTCATCTACAATTCTCTGGTTCCTTAAGCAAAGTGTTATAATGGCAACAAGTGTGTCTGCCAACATACAGAAAGAGGTTTTATTAGATCTCAGCTGTCCTGCTACCCTGGAATTATGGAATAGTTTTTAAACATATTTTCAGTTTTTTAGTACAAAATAATTTCAATACATTTTCCACATAAACTAAAGTCTCCCTATAATCTACTGTAACCCAAATTACACAATGTGAAGAGCCAGACAAGGCATTAAAGACTGAAAGAAAACAGGAAAGTTGTTGGTGTTCAGTCGCTCACTTATTTTCAACTCTCTGTGACCCCATGGACTGCAGCACGCCAGGCCTCCCTGTCCATCACCATCTCCCAGAGCTTGCTCAAACTCAGGTCCATTGGGTCCGTGATGCTATCCAACCATCTCATCCTCTGTCGTCCCCTTCTCTTCCTGCCTTCAATCTTCCCCAGCATCAGGGTTTTTTCCAATGAGTCAGCCCTTCGCATCAGGTGGCCAAAGTACTGCAGCTTCAGCTTCAGCATCAGTGTTTCCAATGAATATTCAGGGTTGATTTCCTTTAGGATTGACTGGTTTGAACTCCTTGCAGTCCAAGGGATTTTCAAGAGTCTTCTCCAACAACACAGTTCAAAAGCATCAATTCCTCAGCACTCAGCATTCTTAATGATCCAACTCTCACATCCATATATGATTACTGGAAAACGCAGAGCTTTGACTAGATGGATGTTTGTCAGCAAAGTCATGTCTCTGCTTTTAAATACTCTGTCTTGGTTTGTCATTGCTTTTCTGCCAAGGAGCAATCTTGATTCTGGCTTGTGCTCCATCCAGTCCCACCTTTCCCATGATGTACTCTGTATATAAATTAAATAAGCAGGGTGGCAATATACAGCCCTGTCATCCTTCTTTCCCTATTTGGAACCCCTCAGTTGTTTCATGTCTGGTTAACTGTTGCCTCTTGACCCATATACAAGTTTCTCAGGAGTCGGATAAGGTGGTCTGGTAGTACCATCTCTTCAAGAATTTTCAAGAGTGCTGTGATCCCCACAGTCAAAGGCTTTAGTGTAGTCAATGAAGCACAAGCAGATGTTTTCTCTGAAATTTCCTTGCTTTCTCCATGATACAAAAAATGTCAGCAATTTGAGCTCTGGTTCCTCTGTCTTTTCTAAATCCAGCTTGCACATCTGGAAATTCTCAGCTCACGTACTCCTGAAGCCTAGTATGAAGAATTTTGAGCATAACCTTGGTAGCATGTGAAATGACCACAACTGTAGTTTTGAACATTCTTTGACATTGCCTTTCTTTGGGATGGGAATGATAATTGACCTTTTCCAATCTTATGGCCACTGCTCAGTTTTCCAAATTTGCTGACATACTGAGTGCATCACTTTAACAGCATCATCTTTTAGGACTTGAAATAGCTCAGCTGGAATTCCATCACCTCCACTAGCTTTATTCATAGTGATGCTTCCTAAGGCCCACTTGACTTCACACTTCAGGATGTCTGGCTATAGCTTGAGTGATCACACCATCATGGTTATGCAAGTCACTAAGACCTTTTTTTGTACACTTCTGTGTATTTCTTGCCACCTCTATTAATTTCTTCTGCTTCAGTTAAGTCCTTGCAGTTTCTGTCCTTTATTGAGCCCATCTTTGCATGAAATGTTCCCTTGATATCTCCAATTTTCTTGTAGAGATCGCTAGTCCTACCCATTCTATTGTTTTCCTCTATTTATTTGCACTATTCATTTAAGAAGGCCTTCTTATCTCTCCTTGCCATTCTCTGGAAATCAGTATTCAGTTGGGTGTTTCCCTTTCTCCCTTGCCTTTCACTTCTCTTCTTTCCTCAGCTATTTGTAAAGCTTCCCGAGACAACCACTTTGCCTACTTGCATTTCTTTTCCCTTGGGGTGGATTTGGTCACTGCCTCCCGTACAATGTTACGAACCTTCATCCACAGTTCTTCAGGCACTCTGTCTACCAGATCTAATCCCTTGAATCTATTCATCACCTCCCCTGTCTAATCATAAGGGATTTGATTTAGGTCATACCTGAATAGCCTAGAGTTTCCTACTATATTGAATATAGTTCTTTATGCTATACAGTAGGACCTTTGCTGTTTGTTTACAAAAGCTTACATCTATCTGCTAACCCCAACCTTCCACTCCATCCCTCCTGCTTAGCAACCGCAAGTCTGTTCTCTGTTTCTGTTTCATAGATAAGTTCATTTGTGTCATATTTTAGACTCTTCATATAAGTGATATCACATGGTATTTGTTTTTCTCTTTCTGATTTACTTCTCTCAGTATGACAATTTGAAGTTGTATCCACACTGCTACAAATGTAGCCATGATTTTTAAATGGTTCAAAGTGCTACTGTGGGAAACTATCCAATATTCTCTGTATACACCATCTTTTGGAGATCTTATGCAAAAGCTAGCATGGTAACTAAAAATAATAATGGTAGGCGATAACATTTATTATGTGCTTGTTACCTGCCAGGCACTGTTCTAAGAAGTTTCCATACAGTAACTTATAGAAGCTCCCCAACTGATGAGGTAGTGCTGTTACAGTTTCTGTTCTGCAGGCAAGGAGTCCACAGGGAAGAAGGACCAGTAAAGTGGCGCCACCACATTCAACCCGAGGAGGCACATCACTGAGGCCCGGGCTCGTCACGCCCAGGCCAAGCGACCTCAGACAACCCCACTGAACCGGCACACCACCCTCGACCCTGGCGCAGATCCAAGCAGGATTCTTGTAGTTATACCTCAGGTCCCCTTCCTAACAACCTAGGTCTCCACTAAAAAACCCCAGACATTCACTGTTACTCAGACTAGGGGTAATGCATTCTTTATCTTAGTTTCCCTAGTCTTACCCCTAAATCAGCGACAGACACTTGACCAGTCTATAAAGTGTCTTCTGTCTTTGCTCTTCCTGATTTAAAAAAAAAAAAAAAAAAAGCTAGGATGAACACAAAGGCAGGGATCCAAATTCTTGCTCAGTTACTGAACCAAGATGCTCCCCAGGCCTCCTGGCATTAACACTGGCCCATACCTTTTGACTACCTCCCACCACATCTCTCAGACTTGTCCCAGTGAAGATCTGATCAGCTGTGAAGAGAGCCTGACAACTCTGTCTGTGGCACACCTGCCCATTTCCATGCTTGGTTTGAAGGTACGTGCAAGGATTATTACTGGCTCCCTTGTGCAAGGATTATTACTGGCTCCCTTGTGCTGACTCACAGCGGGAAGAAAAAGAACCAGGAAAAAAAATCAGAGACCCAAAAGAACAACAAAGTTACGACTACAGACTGTAATGAGATCAGTAAGATAAACAAAAGCTCAACTCTTAAGCCTTGGGAAAAATGAAGTTCATAATGCCATTTTTAGACGTACACACCAAGGCCTTAGCCCTGGGTTATCCTGCTCTGTGTTACACTGCAAGTTTAAAGATAACCACTGGTATCTGTTATCCCTTAAGTTTACGTCTAAATTAGTTTGACAAGTTGATTTTAAATACTGAAAGCCATCTTTGAAAGGTTTAGATTTTTGCAGATAATCAGCATCTGCTTCTAATCAAACTGAGATGATTAGCAAATTAAACTCTTTAATTAGTATTTTGCATAATTCAGGCAAATTATGCTTCTTAAGTTTAAGAAGGTGAAATAGGGTGAGTTTATCAGTTAGATATTCCTTTAAATCTTTATTAATTATCTAATTTTACCACATAAACAGTAAAAATAAAGAAACACAAATCAAGACTTCCCTAGTGGTACAGGGGATAGGAATCTTCTTGCCAATGTAAGGGACACAGGTTCCATCCCTGATCCAGGAGGATTCCCACACAGTGGAGCAACTAAGCCTGTGTGCCAAATCCCTGAAGCCCACACACCCTGCAGCCTGTGCTCCACAACAAGAGACGTCACCACGATGAGAAGCCCATGCACGACTACAGAGGACCCCCACCTGCCGCAACTAGAGAAAGCCTGCATGAATCAACTTAGACCCAGCACAACCAAAAAATAAATAAATCAAAAATCAAAACAAAAAAAAAAATTCTTAAGAATCTTTTTCAGAAAGAAATATAAATTAAGTTCAGCTTAGTTTGCTAAAACCTAGCACTTCACATCTGGGCTAATTCTATCATTTGGGGAGAATTTAACACAAGGCTCAGAAAAGAAGAAAAAAATAAGTATTTTATTTCAGTTTTCTCTATCAACACCCCCAGAGGTCAACTTTACTCGAACAAGGTTCAAATAGCATTTTTTTAAGAAAAAGGAAGGAAGGAGGAGAGAGGGAAGGAGGGGGTTTTCTTCTTTCCACTTTAGCAATTCAGTACTGGAGAAGCCAGAGTCAATTTCACTAGGCATTCAATCACAGATTTTTAAAGAACAGCACTCAAAGTCAGTTTTCTTTGTTAGATGGAGAGAAGCTAGCAGACAATACAGTAGCAAAGCTGCCATCACAACACACCCAACTAGCCCACTGCTTTTACCTACAGCAACTTTGTTCTCTAACACAAAGAGTGATATGAGCTTTTAAAAAAATTATTTCCTCTTTTAACTCACCCAAAACACCCCATTAGCTAACAAAAATAAGCCACTTGGATCTGATCAACAATAGTCACATAATAAATCGCAAGCATGAACAGGATGTGGAGGAACCATGTGTCATGTCTAACACACTGACTCCAGCTTCCGAGGAAGATGTGGTCTTGGAGGCAGCCCTGTGTGCTAGAATTAATCCTCTCGCAACAAAAGAGGGGCAGGGAAGTGCCAATGTAGACTTTTCTCATGACTATAGAGGATAACCTACTAAAAACTTCAAACAGATCATATCTTTATCCTGATATAAATTCTACCCAAACTGCAGCTCTTTCATGCGTGTGTAGACACACGCCTGTGTGTCAGAGACAGTGGTAAACAAAAAGAGGAGGAAAAAATCATGTCAAGGTTATATTAAAAAGAGATACTAAAATGAGTTCTAATCCATATTAAAGAGTACACAGCAAACGACACAAAAAACGAAGACATGGTATAAAACAAACGAGGTTATCCTTTCCAAATCCAAATTCCAATCCATCTGTACACAGATCCTTTACATCTCTGAACACCCTGGATCTAGAAAACCCAAACAATAGCTCTAATATACACTAATCAACCAGATAGTACCAAAAATTGTTTCTTCATAGACTTATTTAAGTGGCAATATTTTTAATATAATTTACAGTGCTCTGCATCTAGAGGCCCTCAGAAAATATTAGTTGGTTCACTGATTGGAAAAACCAAGTCTCTATTTCAAGGGCTGCTTTTTTAGGCATTTTAGGTAATCTCAATTAGACAGGCTTCCCTCCCTGGTGGCTCGGTGGTAAAGAATCTGCCTGCCAATGCAGGAAATGCAAGTTCGATCCCTGGATCAGGAAGATCCCCTGAAGAAGGAAATAGCAATCCACTCCAGTATTCTTGCTTGGAGAATGCCACAGACAGAGGAGACTAGCAGGCTACACCCCATGGGGTCACAAAGAGTCTGACATGACTTAACAACTAAACAACAACTCAATTAGACATGGAATCAACAGCCTAATTCAGAGCAACTAGAGCTCTGACGTGGCATGACACACATCCGGGTGAAAAAGACTAATTTCTCTTAACCCCTAAAATATCAACAGGACAAGTAAAATACAAGTGTAAAAAGTTAAAACTCTAGATATGTGCCTGACTCTTATGCATTTAATAGTTAACAAACCCCTCTAACCACTTACAATTAAGGCAGAAAGAAGAAACATACAAACATCGCAAAGCATGGACTTCATTTCCCTATTTGCTTCCCCTTTACACTAAACGGACTGTTGGAAGTTAAAGCACAGTGCTTTGGCTCCCCCAAACGACACTTTCAGAGCACAATAATCCTGCCCCAGAGAAAAGAAAGGGATGCCACTTGAAAGTGGGTTCCTGCAGTGCATCTGCATTAGGAGAAACCTATGAAGCACTCGGTTCAGTTGGAACTGTCATCTCTCATCTGCCCCACTATCAACCTAACCAAAGCAAAGTAGATTCGACCAAGACTTTACCTCTAAGTCTCAAAAGGTGAAGGAATTATATGAAGAAGAAAACTGAAGGTGAAACTACTGTACAGAAGTTTGCGTCACAGAGGTATTAATGTTCAAGAAAAATGGGAGCTTTTTATAAAAACACCTTAAAGTGAACTGTGATTCCCTGGTAGCTCGGTGGTAAAGAATCTGCCTGCCAATGCAAGAGAAGCAGGAGACACAAGTCTGATCCCTGGGTCAGGAAGATCCCTTGGAGGAGAAAATGGCAACCCACCCCAGTATTCTTGCCAGGAAAATCCCATGGACAAAGGAGCCTGGCGGGCTGCAGTCTGTGGGGTTACAAAGAGTCGAACACAACTGAGCACACAGCACACACTTATAAAGTGAATTATATAAGGTGACCCTTGAACAACACAGGTTTGAACTTGTGGTTCCACTTACATGGGGATTTTTTCCCAATAAATGTGTATTACATTCCACAGAATCGACTGTTTGTTAAATCTGAGGATGGGGAGCTACAGCTGACTATAAAGTTACACGTGGTCCATTTCTCCATCAGCCTGGAAGGACGTTGCGGTTGAGCCGCCGAGAAGGAGAACTACCATGTCCACTGCTTTGGCAAAACCTCAGATGCGTGGCCTCTTGGCCAAACGTCTGCGATTTCATATTGTTGGAGCATTCATGGTCTCTCTGGGGTTTGCAACTTTCTATAAGTTTGCTGTGGCTGAACGAAGAAAGAAGGCATATGCAGATTTCTACAGAAATTATGATTCCATGAAAGATTTTGAGGAGATGAGGAAGGCTGGTATTTTTCAGAGTGCAAAGTGATTTGGAATATAAAGAATTTCTTGGATTGAGTTCCATGGAAGTTTGTCACTTTCCTGTGTTCCTGAACTATGAAACTATGACTATCTGGGGTGAGAAATAGTCTCTCAATAAATAAACAATTAACAAATACAAAAAAAAAAAAAAAAGTTACACGTGGATTTTGACAGGATGCTGGGAAAGATTGAGGGCAGGAGGAGAAGGGGACGACAGAGGATGAGATGGTTGGATGGCATCACCAACTCAATGGACATGGGTTTAGGTAAACTCCTAGAGTTGGTGACGGACAGGGAGGCCTGGCGTGCTGCAGTCCATGGGTTTGCAAAGACTCAGTCACAACTGAGCAACTGAACCGAACTGAAAGAAAGGGGAGAGATGTCATCAGCCCTGACCCCCATGTTGTTCAAGGGTCAACTATAATTATCACAAAAATTAGTTCCACAATTATAACCAACTAGACTTTCAGAAACCAAACGTAACAGCTAACTAGATCACTTACTTATTTTAAACATTCGATACAACTTCTAAAGTTAGAAGTATTATTTAGTTTTGATTTTATATGTATAACCAAAGTACTGAAAATGATAAGATAGCTAACCTTTAGTAAATATTTACTATGTACCAAGAATCATGCCGCTTACACAGATAATTTCATTTGGTTCCACAACAACTGTCCAAGGGCTATGACGTTCTAATGAGGCGCTGAAAAGGTTAGGCAACTTACCCAGGGACATGAATCCACCGTGAGATTACTCTTCCTAGATCTTCTCACTCACACTCTCTCCCTCAGCAATCTCCTCTTCCACTATTTCCAATATTACCGTTGCATGGTATTCTGATTATGGATTCCCATGACCTCTTGAACACATTTTGAACTGTCCACAGCCAATCTTGGTGCACCAGCTCTCAGAGAAACATTTTCAGGACTGAAAGTACTAATACAATCCTTCCCCAAAACGTCCTCCTGCTTCCCTACTCCCGACCACACTGACCTGACACTGTCCCTGCACTCCACCCCACAGAGCCTGGTCCCGTCCTCCCCTCAGAGGCCATCAGTCCTCACACCCCCAGGCGGCTCCCGTAACTGCCAGCCCTGCCCGCTGCTCTTCACTGCCACAGCCTGGCTGCAGGTCAGACTCTCAGCCGGCCTTCGGCTGGCCAGTCATTCACTCAACAAACTCTTCTGTTTATTAACGAAGAAATCGACAATATCCTAGCAGAACCCCAGCAGAAGTCTCAACGGGCTATTACTTGGCAATCCCTTTTCTTCTTAACTTTTAATTTTAAAGTAATTACAGACTCACAAGACATTGCAAAGGCAGAGCAGAGAGGTCCCACAGACTGCTGCCTGGAGCCCACAGTGACCCATCTCATCAGCTGCAGGCGGCACCTCAGGCAGGACAGGTGACTTCAGCAAACCAAGCGCACCAATCCGCCACAGCGCCACACCTGTAGATCTGCAGGACAACCGCCACCGACAAGAATCACTTTTATCCCAAGGGTCTCAGTGCTAATCAATCAATCCCATTAAGCCTTTAATAGACTAATTCTCATGTGTGGCTAGCAGGCAGCTTCACTGTAAGATACACGTCAGAATTATGTGGTGATCTAAATGACATTCAGTGAAGAGAGTGTGTGACATCTAGACCTCCAAAGGGGTGGGGGTTATGCCATGGTTACGAAAGTGCAACAACAGAGTCACGTCTGTGCCCCAGCTGGAAAGCGGAGGAAGAACCCCCCACCCCCACATGAAGGAGGAGCTGCTGCTGGCACCAAAGAGGGGAGACCAGGGCCTGCCCCACCTGGTGCTCAGAACACAGCTCCAGCAGCCACTGAGCCTCCACAGGAGCAGAGAGAAGATACCACCCTAACCCCCACCCCCTCCCAAAGCACCGCGCCGGTCTATCTTCAGGACCTGCAGACTGACAAGTTGAATGAATTTCACAGTTCCGAGGTCCAAAGGCAACATTCTCTCAATGGTTTATGATGCTTCGAATTCCTCTCTGATGCTGTTTACACCCACCACCATTATAATCATGAATTAAAATATAAATAAATTTTGAAAAAATACAATTCTTTTTATGATTAACATTCCTCAAGACTAGTTTGTTGTTGTTTAGTCACTAAGTCAAGTCCGACTCTTTGTAACCCATGGACTGCAGCCGCCAGGCTCCTCTGTCCATGGGATTTCCCAGGCAGGAATACTGGAGTGGGCTGCCACTCCCTCCTTCAGGGGATCTTCCTGACCCAGGGACTGAACCCGTGTCTCCTGCACTGGAAGGCAAGTTCTTTACTGTCTGAGCCACCAGGGAAGCCCCTCGGGACAGGCCACTTTACATCATAATCGTAGGTTTGTGACTTCCAGGAATTATTTCTACACTAAGGACCAGAAATCCCTATACGGACAGCACAACCCCAGGGAAAAGACACCTTCACTGTCTGTTCTATGAAACCATCCTTCCAGGGGACAGACAGACCTGAACGTCCTGCCCCGGGGAGGCCCAGCGGCCCAAGTCCTCCTCCCTGGGGACTGGACAGCCCAAGGGCAAGGCCCTGCGCTGCTGTAGAGGGGCTCCAGAGAGCCAAGACCAAGGTGCTGCTCTTGGCTGCTTCCTTCACCTGCTACACTCACCAGTCATGTGTGTCCCAAATACATGCACCAATGAGGGCTTAATTTAAGATTATTTAAAAAAAAAAGGAAGACATCCAGATATAACTTTAGTTATGGGAAAAACGTACCTGGGATGACAGCTACTTTGGTATTAGTGAGGTAGAAAATGTACTTTTTTTCAAGTGGGGTAATACCATAACCAGTTCAGCAGGTGGGTCAGTGGTAAAGAATCTGCCTGCCAATGCTGCAGACCTGGGTTTAATCCCTGGGTCGGGAAGATCCCCTGGAGAAAGAAATGGCAACCCACTCCAATGTTCTTGCCTGGGAAATCCCGTGGATGGAGCAGCCTGGCAGCTACAACCCATGAGAGACAAAAGAGTCAGACATGACTGAGCAACTAAACAACAACAATACTGAAACTAAGATTTTAAAAAAAGGAAAGCAAAGTAATTTAAAAGAAAATAACTGTGAGCGCTGCTGACCCGCTCAGGAGTCGGAGGCTGTCCCCCACCAGGAGCGCCGCGTGGCAGCCCGTCAGCAGCAGGCGGGGGACCTCGGACACCGCACGGAGGGGCTTCCTCCTCCCAGGATTCGGGAACAGCGAGTGCACAGAAACCATGGGGAGACAACATGCGGTGTGTATCTACAAACCATGTCTGGTTAGGTCATCAGAAACAGGTCCTTATGCTCCACAAAAATATAAAAAAGGAACATGAAACAGTCAAGAAGATACGGGCAAGTGCCCAGAGCACTGCAGGCAACTCAACCCACCTCTCACCGTCACAACTGCCCACACTTCTCCCAACACACCTCTCATGGTCACGACTGCCCACACTTCTCCCAACCCACCCTTCACCGTCACGACTGCCCACACTTCTCCCAACCTACCCCTCACGGTCACGACTGACCACACTTCTCCCAACCCACCCCTCACGGTCACCTGCCCACACTTCTCCCAACTCACCCCTCACGCTCACGACTGCCCACACTTCTCCCAACCCACCCCTCACCATCACAACCGCTCATACTTTTCCCAACCCACCCCTCACCATCACGACTGCCCACACTTCTGCCACGCTCACCCCTCACTGCCACAGCTGCCCACAGTCCCACACAAGTGTCCAGAACATCCAGATGGAAACACGGCCCCTGTAGTCCAGAACCCCGAGGCTGGACAAAGACTCTATCCTCCTAAGAACCTGAACAACCAGTGGCCTCCATAACATCCTCTGACCAGTTCAACTCAGTTACTCCCATCCCAGTGTAAAATCTGCTCATGGATTTTGGTTTACACTAATCTTTGACTATTACGTGAGTCTACTGCTGAACATGAACTAAAACACGCAACGTGAAAAAAGAAATGTTTTTTAAAACATTTCAGAGAAGAAGAGCAAAAAGTGTATGGAAAAGTCATGGGCTGGATAAAGAGCCCCTCCCCAAAGATGTTTCCCAAGAGGCAGCACACATATTATACAGGGAAAACCACTTATGGTATATTTATTAATAACACATTGGTTTCCATTTCTGCTCAAAACTGGCAGCTAAAATAAACATCTCAGTAAATGAATGTTACTGCTTTAATTCCCACTTTGGTATAAATCTCCAGCTCATATCTGTGTTTGTATATGCCTTTGATGGGCCATGTCAGCATCTATTCCCTTTCACTGCCAGTGAAGGACTAACTGGAAAGAAACCTGCTCACATATTTAGTAACAAGCTTCATGATTTACACATTTCAAAAAAGCTAGAGGTCTGACTTTTGGATTCCAATTCTATCACTCAACTCTGGGGAGGTTACCTAACCTCTCTGAGTTTCAGTTTCCTCGGGAACTGTTGCGAGGATTAAATTATAAAAAGCATGGAAAGTGTATAGCTCAGTGCCAGCCACTCAGTAAACACATAACAAACGTTAGCTCTCAGCGACTGACTTTTCCTCTGTCTCCTTGTACCACTGGGCAGAACAAACCTCAATAAGTATCTGTCCATCCAGTCATCCACAAGTAGCCCTTCCCCAGGGAGCAAGGACCTGTGCAAGCCGTCCACAGCCCTCTGGGTTTTCCAGCGCACATGCAGAGGCCTCACTCCTTGGGTCAACTAAGGGAGCTGGGATACATCCAAATAGACAACAGAGAGAGTCTCGTGCCCACAAGCTGCACGGGTCTCAGACTTGGACGCACATTCTAACCAGAGAGAAACGGGAAAAGCCACCCCACTGCCGGGTGTCAGGGGCTGAAGTACGGCAGCAGGAATCTGAGAGCCAGGAGATTAGCAATCGGGGCAGGCAGAGAGCAGATGGGGAGAAGCCCATAATCTTAAGACCCATAACACATGTCAGTATGGCTCAAGGGGCAGCGCAGAGAGGGCAGAAGGGACACACAGACACAGCCCGGGCTGCCAGGGTAACTGCCATCACTGCAGCCATTCCTGCCTCTGTGCTCAGATTTAGCTACTTGGTAACTGGGAGCACAATGGTTCTTCCTGCACGTTCACTAGCCTCCACACCCCAGCTCCTGTTCTCCTTCACAGACTAAGATAAGGTGATCTGACCTAGGCTCTCAACTAGGCCATGACATGACTTCAACTGAAAAGGATTAAACTTTCAGGGAGCCTGGGGGCAACAGGAAGAGGCTGGAGAGATTATAGAATGAAAAAATAACATGAACATTAAAAAACTACCTCTTTTGAAACACCTTCAGAAAACATGAGTAACACTTTACAATGTAAATGTTTAACTATATAAAATGTTAGAACACTAAAAATGATATTTAGTAAAATTAATTCTTTTAGGAGCTTAATATTAACATATATATATAACATTATAAGACAATTAGGACATAGCTCTATATATGGGAAACTAGTTAATTTACAGTCACACATTTTTTTCAAGGGCAAAGTCACAGGCATGTACTCATCAACAATTAGAGTACAAGGAACCCTAGATTCCTTGTAAACGTTACAGGAAATTTTTTTTAAAAGATGACTTTCCCGGGACTTCTCTGGTCCAGTGGTAAAGAATCCAGCTGCCACTGCAGGGGAGGCAGTTCGATCCCTTGTCTAAGAAGATCCCACATGCCGCGGAGCAACTAAGCCCGTGTGCCACAGCTGTGGAGCCTGTGCTCTGGAGCCCAGGAGCCTCGACTGCTGAGCCCACGTGTCCCAGAGCCTGTGCTCAGCAACGAGAGAAGCCACCACGGCGAGAGGCCCACACAGCTCAGCACAGAGCAGCCCCGCTGGCCACAGCCAGAGAAAAGGCCCAGCACAGTAAACCAATAAATAAAGTCACAAAGAAAGAGGAGACTTCCCCAAGCTATTCAAGACTGCTTGGAGCCCTCCAGGCAATTCAACTCCAACATGTCTGCTTCACAATCTTGGAACATATAACTTAACTTTCACACCCGAAGGCAAACGTGCCCTTCCATCAGGTTACTAATCTTCTCCCGCCCGTCCCCGTTAGGTGTGCAAGCCCACCAAGTACTAAGTGTGCCTAACCACTGCTGCCCCCTCCTCCAGGCCCCTCTGTACTCCCATCACAGGCAACGCCCCATCAGGAGTTCTGGGGAAGGCGTCCACGCTTTTCACACGTGTTCTCTAGTGTGTCCTGCTCTTACATCTGTGTGTCCTGTCTCAGCTGTATCATCACACTCCCTACTGGCTAAAATTCATTCTGTGTCAAAACGAAAGATCAAAGATACACATATTTCTCCATTTTGCAGATACCACATTAAAATCATTTTGTCTTATTGGTAGGTTTATAATAACTTGTAAATATGTCACAGAGGGTAAGGCAAGAAGAGAGTCATGTACATCACATGAATGGCTTTTTCATATTTTAAGTAAGAGAAAAAAGAGCTGACCACATGATGGATGCACATTCCACAAGAGCTTAAGCAACCTGAATGAGGTCAACTAACAATATAATAAAGGCCAAAATGATCAGAAAACCATGTCCATCTCAAGGCCTGCTTGCAAAAATCTAAGAAATAAGCATAAGCAAGGGAACACCAAAAACTATCTTAAAATTCTACACACATAAAACTATTAAATCAATATAAAAATCAAAGTTCCAATGCTAACTGGAAAAAAGCATTCAAAAGTCCTAATAAATTTGCATAACTGACATTTTCAATAACAAATGACAAATTAAATTTCAATTCATGTTCATTGAAAAGAAGTTATCAGCCAAAAATGACATAAAATAATGTCTACGATAGAAAAAATTCAGATTTCAAACTACAGGGGATAAGAAACAAATTATAAATGTCAGATTCAGGATAAGGAAAGCTATTTTAAAATAAGCAAAAATAAGCAATTCAAAGTTTTATACATACTTGTTTTCAGTGAGTCAGGCAATAAGGGTAACCACCACACTTGCTTACTCTCAAAACCCTCACTCCCTGAACATATTTGGCAACTGACCAACACATGTTCTCTTTACCATGAAGTGGAGTTTTCACCTGTGACCACAAAAGCCTCTCCAACCTGAATCCTCAGCCTCCCTTTCCCTGCCACTCAGCACTGTTCTCATGAAAAGCATCCTGCCATTAGCCAGTGGCATTTCAAATCAAATGAAAAATATGTGATTGTCCTGAGGAGGTTTTTAAAAACATCAAGGTAAATTATAAGCTGCTATTAGACTCTGAACTGCAGCAGCACAGGGACCCTTTGTCGGGGAGGCTGTCAGCTGTCAAACCCTGACCTCTGCCTACCTAACTGGTCAGCTGAAGAAGCACTAAGAGAATCTGCTACGCCTCCCCATTCACCTTCAATGTGACATGAGGTTGAGTCAATCAACTCCACAATGAGAGGCCCAAAACAGTCCCAACAGAGAGCAGTATCTATTCACTTCTTATCCTTCCTAGAAATTTCAGTTTGAAAATCCAAGTTAGCTACATGTAAGTGTAAGAATGAAAAATATCAGCTTTTCCTTTTGAATATTTCATATTAAAGTTTTCTGTTGTGTGTCATGAAGATTCAAAATCTTCCAGACATTAGAAAAGACTCAGATAACAAAGGACTGCTGGAGCCAGAAACAGAACAAAGGGTCCTACATCTGGTAACTGCTCCATCCTCACCTCCTCCTATTTTTATCCAATGAAACTACATCAGCCATAGCAAACTGAACAAAAACAAAATTTAAAATAAAAAACTATGCAACAAAATTATTTTCTGCATACATATTTCTCCACAAGAGCAAAAATAATGCAATTTAATTATAACACTGCATCTCCTCCTAACATAAAAACGTCACTGCAGCGTTAATGAAACAGAAGATGAAGAAATGCACACAAACACAGCACACAAGCACCTAAGTCCAGGCAGATATAAGATGTGGCACAAGCAGTTATCCAGATTCTGTGACACGAAAACCAAGAGAGCCTGTGGCTCTCCATCTTCTGCTGTTTCCTTCTGCCTCAACTTAGGCAAGAGTCTGTTATACACCAAGACCAGTTTATGTGATGAATTCTAACAACTTTTCCCTACTCCTTGCTTTATCCTGAGTCTAAAAACATGGATCCTGAGCCTAAAAGCATCACTGACCCCTGTTTTAACAAAGAGCAAGCCAAAATGCTAATCAAAGTGAGGAAAACGCTGGAAATTAGAAGGACTACAGGGATCGAGGGGCAAGCTCATCAACAGCCCCGGAGTTCAAGTGCCTTACCTGCCAGGAGGAGGTGCCGGGGAGGGACCCAGGGGAAGGGGGGACAGAGCTCCACAAGGAGAGTGATGACAATCTGTCCCACGAGCGACTTTTCTCCAGGCCCCCACAACACCTTCTCACTCCACATGCCATGCATCCCTACCAGCCACAAATACTTGATCAAGTTTTACCTACAGTGTTTATTTCAAAAAGAAAACATATAACACTCTACACACCTCCATCCACAGTTCTGATAAACTGTGCTCTATCCCCCTGCCCTCCAGAGGACTAGCTCTAGCCTATCTACCCACCTAGAATCACTGAACTAGAAAAGCCAGTCACCCAAGAAGCCAAAGCTACTGTTCTTTTTAGAAACTGTACAGGACCCTTGTCCACCATGATGTACAAATGTGAATAATAATGCTCCCTTCAGCCAATCTTCCATTTTTATCTGTATTTCTACATCTTACTTTAATGTATATGTTTATTAAGATGTCCTTCAAATGGCATGGAGAATGAAACAGGAAATAAATAGTTATAGCAAACAGACTAAAAGCAACCAGAGTAGTATTAAAAACCAATCATGACTGGCAACACACTTGTAAAAGTATGCATATATTTCCTCTAAATTACTGTTTCCTAAAATAAAGACCCAAAATAGATTTAACTGTAGCAAAACATACCAATCTAATAACCTCAAAATTCTCCAACATCTATGCATTTGCTGCCTGTGAATCCTCCTTAATATCACTAGTGAACATACATGTCAGCCACAGTACTAAACATGCCATACACTCTATCTCATTTAAACCTCATAAATCAGTGAAGTGGGAACTGTGATTATTCCCATTGTGAAGATGAGGCTGAAGTACACATTCAAAAATCACATAGCTAACTATCAAGTCTAGACTGACTTTATGCTACTTATAAGCCAGCAAGTTCACCCATTACTGCTTAATGCAGGCTGACAGAAGACCCTTTGCGACCCCATGGTATACAGTCCATGGAATTCTCCAAGCCAGAATACTGGAGTGGGTAGCCTTTCCCTTCTTCAGAGGATCCTCCCAACCCAGAGAATGAACCCAGGTTTCCCACATTGCAGGCAGATTCTTTACCAGCTGATCCACCAGGGGAGCCCAAGAATACTGAAGTGGGAAGCCAATCCCTTCTCCAGGGCATCTTCCTGATCCAGGAATCGAACCAGGGTCTCCTGCATTGCAGGGGAACTCTTTACCAACTGAGCCATCAGGGAAGCCCCAACAGAAGGTATAGGGTCCTGCATTAGGGACACGGAACTTTTATTACTCACATCACAGGAAGCAGCAAAAGAACCAGCATGTTTCTGTGGTTCTCCTCCCCGAAAATTCCTCAACAGCATCATGACACAGCCCAGATAGATGCTTCAGTACAGTAAGCTTGCACTGCAGCTGAGAAGCCCCAACTGTATGTAACAGAAAGACATTATCTCATCCCTGGAGGCTGCCTGCTAAAAACACAGCTGTGAGAAATGGCCCAGGATCAGGACCCTGCAGTCCCGACATACCCAGCAAGGTGTGTAGGAGCAGAAGAGACCCATGGAGGGAGGCTTTTGCCCAACACTGATACATGCTGGACTGTTAGGCACTATTGATAAAATACATTCCAAAAGTTTAACTTTGTTCCCTAAATTTAAAACTGTAATAATTGAGATTGCTGAGGTTTCTGGTTAAAAATGACAAAATACTTACTTCCAATTTACTTTTTCATATCTCAATCATAAACGAAAACAAAGAAACAATAACAAAATAATAATAGGAGACTTTAACACTCACTTAACATTAAAGGATGGACATGACTGAGCGACTAACACTTCCACTTCCACAAATCATCCAGATAGAAACTCATTAAGAAAAATATCATGGCCTTCAATAACACATATAAACAGATGAACTTAACAAATATAGAGAGAGCAATCCATCCAAAAGCAACAGAATACATTCTTTTCTGCTGCTGCTGCTAAGTCGCTTCAGTCGTGTCCGACTCTATGAGACCCCATAGACGGCAGCCCACCAGGCTCCTGCCTGGGATTCTCCAAGCAAGAACACTGGAGTGGGTTACCATTTCCTTCTCCAAGTGCACGCAAAACATTCTCTAGGACAGATCACATTCTAAGCCACAAAAGAGTTCCAAAAATATTAAGAAGACTGAACTCACATCCAGCAGACCACACCACTATGAGACTAGAAAGCAACTACAAGAAAAAAAAAACTACCAAAAGAAAAATACACGGAGTCTAAACAACATGCTACTGGACTTCCCTGGTGTTCCAGTGGTTAAAAATCCACCTGCCAATGTAGGGGACATGGATTTGATCTCTGTCTGGGAGGATTCCACATGCCATGGGCCCACTAAACCCAAGCACCACAACCCCTGAGCTTGCACTCGACAGCCTGCGAGCCACAACTACTGAGCCCACACTGAAGCCCACGTGCCCGAGAGCCCAGGCTGGCAACTAAAGAGCAACCCCCACTCACCACAACTAGAGAAATTCCGCCAACAGCTATGAGACCCAGTGCAGCCATAAACAAATAGACACATACATAATAAATACTTTAAAATTAATAAAAATATATGCTACTACACAACCAATGGGTCACTGAAGAAATCAAGAACAAGTCAAGTTACATGGAAACAAATGAAACAGAAAGACAATAATCACTCAAAAATCTATGGGATGCAGCAAAAGCAGCGCTCAGAGGGAAGTTTACAGTAACATAAGCCAACCTCAAGAAACAAGAAAAGGGACATCCTTGGTGGTCCAGTGGTTAAGAATCGGCCTTCCAATGCAGGGGACATGGGTTTGTCCCCAACAGGGGAACTAAGACCCCAGCTGCTGTGGGACAGTGAAGCCCACAAATTGCCACTACGGAGCACACACTCTAGGCACACACCACACCAAGAAGCCCGTGCACTCTGAGACCACGGGCCACAGCGAGACAGGGGCCTGCACACTGCAGAAAGAGCCCACATGCCGCAACCAACAGCAGACACAGCCAAATACATAAACAAAAACTAAGAACAAAGAAGAAAAATCACAAACAACTTAACCTCACACATAATGGAAATAGAAAAAGAAAAAAAAAACTCAATTAGTAGAAAGAAAGACATAATAAAAATCAAAGCAAAAATAAATTGAAATAGAGACTAACTTAAAATCAGAGAAGATCAATGAAACTAAGAACTGGTTCTTTGAAAAGATAAACAAAATGGACAAACCTTTAGCTAGATTCATCAAGATAGAAAGAGAGAACTCAAATAAAATATTAAGTAAAAAAGGAAAAATTACAATGTCACAGAAACACAAAGGATCATAGCTGATTACTACAATTATACACCAATAAAGTGGACAATGTAGAAAGAATGGACATATTTCTAAAAATGTACACTCTCCCAAGACTGAATCAGGAAGAAATAGAAAAACATGAATAGACCAATTATCAGCATTGAAACTGAAACAGTAATCAAAAATCTCCCAGCAAACAAATGTCCAGGACCTGATGGCAACACTAGTGGAGCACACCAAAGATTTAAAGGAGACCTAAAATCTATCCTTCTCAAACTACTCCAAAAACTGAAGAGGAAGAAACACTTCCAAACTCATTCAATGAAGTCCACATCACTATGATAGCAAAACCAGACAAACACATCACACACACACACACATACACACACAAAATCACTGATAAACACAGGTACAAACATCCTCAACAAAACACAAGCAAAACAAATTCAACAATACATTAAAAGGAAAATATACTATGAACATATAGGATTTACCCCAGACATGTAAGGATGCTTCAATATCTGCAAATCTATTAGGTGTGATGTGAAACTAACAGAGAATAAAAATCATATGATCATCTTAGATGCTGAAAAAGCTTTTGACAAAATTCAAAAACCACTTATGGGAAAAACACTCAACAAAGAGGGAATAGAAGGAATATCCCTCAACATAAAGGCCAGATATGACAAATCTACAGCCAACGTCAAACTCAACAGTGAAAAACTGAAAGCACTTCCTTTACCATCAGGAACAAGACAAGCGTGCCACTCTCAACTCTCATTCAACATAGTATTGAAGTCTTAGTTACAATAATCAGACAAAAACAAAAAAAAGAAAAGGAATTCAAATCTGAAAGAAAGAAGTAAAACTGTTACTGTTGACAGATGACATGATACTATATACAGAAAATCCTGAAGAGGCCACTATAAAACTATTAAAACTAATAACAAATTTTGTCAAACTGCAGGATACAAGATTAACATACAGAAATCTGTTCTATTTCCATACACTAACTATGAACTATCAGAAAGAGGAATTAAGAAAACAATCTCATTTACAACTGCACTCACAAGAACAAAATATCTAAGAGAGAAAATCTAACCAAGGAAGTAAAAGACTTTTACTCAGAAAACTTTAAGACACTGATCAAAGAAACTAAAGACGGCATAAGCAAATGGAAAGATAAAGCATGCTGATGGACTAGAAGAAATAATATTGTTGAAATGATCACACTGGGCTTCCTCGATGGCCCCGTGATTAAGATTTCACCTTCTGGTTCAGGGGACACAGATTCCTTCATCCAGGAAGATTCCACATGGCATAGGGTAGCTGAGTCTGTGTACTACAACTACTAAGCCAGCATTCTAGAGCCCAGGAGTTGCAACTACTTAGCCCATGTGCTGCCAACTACTGAACCTCGTGTGCCCTAGAACCCATGCTCCACAACAAGAGAAGCCATCACAAGAAGACTGCACACCACAACAAAAAGTAGCCCTTGCTTGATGCAACTAGACAAAGCCTGCACACAGCAATAAAGACCCAGTGCAGTCAAATAAATATTTTTTTTAATGACTTTACTACCTAAGGCAATTTACAAGGTCAGTGCAATTTCTATCAAAATACAAATGGCATTTTTCACAGCACTAAAACAAATAATTCTAAAATCCATGTGGAAATACAGAAGATCCCAAATAGCCAAAACAATCTTAAGAAAGAAAAACAAAACTGGAGGAATCATATTCCCTGATTTCAAACTATACTACAAAGCTACAGTAATCAAAACAGTATGATACTGGTGCAAAAGGAAATACATTATATCAATGAGACAGAATAGCAAGCCCAGAAATAAACCCATACTTATGTGGTTAATTAATCTAAAACAAAGGTGTCAAGAATATAAAATAGGGAAAAGGCAGCCTACTCAATAAGTGGTGTTGAGAAAACTGGATAGGTACAAAAAGAATCAAATTGAACTACTCTCTTGCACCAGACACAAAAATAAACTCAAGATGGAATTAAAGACATAAATGGCCAATAGGCACATGAAAAGATGGTCAGCATCACCACTCATCAGGGAAACGCGTACCAAAACCAAAAGGAGATGTCACCTCACACTTGTCAGGATGGCTACCATTAAAAAGACAACAAATAACAAGTGCTGGTGAGGAGGTGCAGAAAAGGGAGCCCTGGTACACTCTTGATGGGATTGATTGTAAATTGGTGCAGCCACTATGGAAAACAGTATGGAAGTTCTTCAAAAAACTAACACTAGAATGTTCATCATCCAGCAATTTCACTTATGGGTATTAGCCTGAAGAAAACAAAAACACTAATTCAAAATGATACATGCATTCCAATGTTTACTGCAGCGTTATTTACCTTAATCAAGATATGAAAAAACCTAAAAAAAAAAAAAAACCTAAGTATCCACTGATAAAGGAAGGAATAAAGAAGATATGGTATGTTTGTTTATGTGTGTGTGTGTGTATACACACACAATAGAATTATTACTCAGCCATTAAAATAATGAAATCTTGTCATTTGTGACAATAAGATGGACCTACAGGGTATTATGCCAAGTGAGATAAGTCAATCAGAAAAACAAATACGGTGTGACCTTATTTACATGTGAAATCTAAAAAACAAAACAAACAAAGAAAACGAAATGAAAACAGACCTATAGATACAGAGAACAAACATATGTTTGCCAAAAGGCAGGGAGCAGAAGGTAGGTGAAATAGGTAAAGGAGATTAAGAAGTACAAATCTCCAGTTTAAAACAATAAGGCACAGGGATATGATTAAGGAATATAGTCAATAATGTTGTAATAACTTTTGGTAACAAATGGTTACTTGACATCGTGGTGATCATTTCATAATGCATGTAAATCACATCATTATGTAGGACTCCTGAAACTAACCTAACACTATACATCAACTATACTACAACCCAAAAGAAAAAAAAAGAACACACATCTTGAATCAGTAACTTAAACTTCTACCTTAAGAAACTAGATGGGGAGAACAAACCAAACCCTAAACAAACAGAAGGAAAACAGTAATAAAAATTGTTAACTGATAATAATACAGAGTATAAGGAAGAGAAAAATCAACAAAACCAAGTTATCTGAAAAGATCAGTAAAATTGACAACTGTACTTAAATGATCAAAAAAAAAAGATTTAAATTACTAAAATCAAGAATGAAAGAGAAGATATCATAACCAATCTTTAGAAATGAAAAGGATTATGAAGGAACAGTAACTGGAGAGTTCTTTGGTATTGAAAAAGGTCCTACTTTCCACCTACCCCTACACTGGTAAAGGAAAATAGATTTAATCATGTATCTTGTGGGGTTTTTTCCCTACAGGAAATCATGTTAAGGCTAACTGCCAGATTTCATAAAATTGTTTGCAAGAGGTTTGATGAGAATTTAATAAGAATATCTCACTTTTGACAGAACTGCCTGTGTCTGACAGCTGCATTCTAAGTTTGTTTTGTTTTTTTGCTGCACTGGGTCTTCACTGCTGTGTGAGGGCTTTTTCTAGTTGCGGCGCACAGGCTTACTACAGGGCTTCTCTTGTTGTGGAGCACAGGCTAGGGTGTGCAGGCTCAGTGGTTGTGGCGCATGGGCATCAACAGTTACCCTGCAGCATGTGGGATCCTAGTTCCTGCACCAGGGGTCGAACCCATGTCCCCGCATCAGCAGGCAGATTCTTAACCACTGGACCACCAGGGAAGTCCTGTGTTATAAGTTTTGATTAGTGGCTTTGGTTAGAAATATGGGCTCCCAACAAGTTCCAAGCTCAGAAAGATGCTTGTAGGATCAGAGCTGGCCTTCTGGCTACAGCTTTTGAACAACAGTAGCTTTATATTGGGTTTCCCTGGTGGCTCAGTGGTTAAAGAACCCACATGCCACTGCAGGTTCGATCCCTGGGTTGGAAAGATCCTCTGGAGAAGGAAATGGCAACCCTCTCCAGTATTCTTGCCTAGAGAATCCTATGGATAGAGAAGCCTGGCAGGCTACAGTCCATGGGGTCGCAAACAGTCAGACATGACTAAGCAACTGAACAACAATAAGATGGGCTTCCCAGTTGGCACTAGTGGTAGGGAACTTGCCTGCCAATGCAGGAGATGTAAGAGACATGGGTTCGATCCATGGATCGGGAAGATCCCATGGAGGAGGGCATGGCAATCCACTCCAGTATTCTTGCCCAGAGAATCCAATGGACAGAGAAGCCTGGGCTCTGGTGGGCTAAGGTCAACAGTGTTGCCAAGAGTCAGACACGAATGAAGGGACTTAGCACATGAACAACTATAAGCACCAGTTACATCACAGATGCAATGGACAAAATCTCCAGAAAACAGGAATTACCACAACTGACTCAAGAAGTAGAAAATCTGAATAAATCTGCAAGTAAAGAAAATGAATCAGTAATTTTAAAACACCCCACAAAGAGAAGCCTAGACCTAGAAAGATCACTGGTAAATTCTACCAAATGTTTAAAATTTAAGACCAATCTTTCACAACTTATTCCCAAAAATAGAAGAAGAAACACTTCTCAATTCACTGTATGAGACCAATATTACCCTAACTTTTACACTCTCCTCTTTCACTTTCATCAAGAGGCTCTTTAGTTCTTCTTTGCTTTCTGCCATAAGGGTAGTGTCGTCTGTGTATCTGAGGTTATTGATATTTCTCCCGGCAATCTTGATTCAGGCTTGTGCTTCATCCAGCCCAGCATTTCGTATGCTGTATTCTGCATAAAAGTTAAATAAGCAAGGTGTACAGCTTGATGTACTCCTTTCCCAATTTGGAACCAGTCCATTGTTTCATGTCCAGTTCTAACAGTTGCTTCTTGGTCTGCACACAGATTTCTCAGGAGGCAGGTAAGGTGGTCTGGTATTCTCATCTCTTGAAGAATTTTCCACAGTTTGTTGTGATCCACACAGTCAAAGGCTTTAGCATAGTCAATGAAGCAGAAGTAGATGTTTTTCTGGAATTCTCTTGCTTTTTCGATGATCCAACAGATGTTGGCAATTTGATCTCTGGTTCCTCTGCCTTTTCTAAAAACAGCTTGAACATCTGAAGTTCTTAGTTCACAAACTGTTGAAGCCTGGCCTGGAGAGTTTTGAGCATTACTTTACTAGTGTGTGAGATGAGTACAATTGTGGGGTAGTTTGAACACTCTTTGGCATTGCCTTTCTTCAGGATTGGAATGAAAACTGACCTTTTCCAGTCCTGTGGCCACTGCTGAGTTTTCCAAATTTGCTGACATATTGAGTACAGCACTTTAACAGCATCATCTTTTAGGCTTTGAAATAGCTCAACTGGAATTCCATCACCTCCACTAGCTTTGTTCATAGCGATGCTTCCTAAGGCCAACTTGACTTCGCACTCCAGGATGTGTGGCTCGAGGTGAGTGATGACACCATTGTGGTTATCACAATATTAATAAAATAAAGGACAAAGCCCTATGATCATTTCAACAGGTGTAGAAAAAGCACAAAATCCCTTTCACAATGAAAATGTTCAATGAAAATTATAAATCTCAGTCTGTAAAGGCTATCTACAAAAACCCCAGAGCCAACATCATTTATCTTAGTAACAGACTGAATGCTTTCACCCTAAAATCAGGCACAAGACAAGTACTTCCACTACTGTCACTTCTATTCAACACTGTACTGGAGATGCTAGCTAACGATATAAGGCAAAAGTAAATAAAAAGCATCCAGATTGAAAACTAAGGATTGTTTCTTTATAAGAGCCAACCTTCAAAGGAATCCACTGAAAACTGTCAGAGTAAATGATTTTGTAAGGGCACAGGATACCAAATCAATATACAAAAATCAACTGGATTTCCGTATGCTAGCAATGAACATTTCAAAAATGAAAGCAGCAGCTATATCTACAATGACAGTAAAGAATAAAATACTGAGGTATAAATGAGTACAGAATTTTGTTAAAAAAAAAAATTAAAGCCCTCAAGAAACAGAAAAAAAATTCCCATGTTCATTGATCAGAAGACTTAATATTTAAGACAGCACGCATGCACGCTTATTTGCTCAGTCATGTCCGACTGTTTGCAATCCCCATGGACCCCACCAGCCTCCTCTGTCCATGGGATTTTCCAGGCAAGAATATTGGAATGGGTTGCCATTTCCTATCCTAAGGGATTAAGACGGCAAACTAACAAGTTGATCCTAAAATTCATAAAATATAAAGAACCCAGAATAGTGAAAATAATCTTGAAAGAAGAACAAAGTGAGAAAATGCACACTACTGAATTTGAAATCATATAACAAAACTAGAGGAATCAATATTTAAGACCACATAGTACTGACATACGGAGAAACATGTGGGTGCCAAGTCACTTAGTCACATCCGACTCTGCAACTCCATGGACTGCCAGGCTCCTGTCACACAGCGCTAATAAAACTGAGTCCAGAAATAAACTACTTTATGGCCAAATGACTTTTGACAAGAGTGAAAAGACGATTCAAAGAGGTAAGAATAGCCATCTCAACAAATGATGCTAGGTCAACTTTATATCCACATGCAAAACAATGAAGCTGGGCCCCTCCCTACTTTACACCATACACAAAAATCAACTTAAAATGTAAACAGACCTAAACAGACCTACAAAGGACAAAAACTATAAAACTCTTAGAGAAAACTATAGGCATAAATCTTCATGACCATCTGTTAGGCAAATCCTTCTTAGAGCCAACAACAAAAACACAAATAACAAAAGAAAAAAGACAACTTACACTTCATCTACATTAAAAACTTTCATGTTGCAAATGATCCTAACAACAAAATGAAATGACAAGGACTTCTGTGGTGATTCAGTGATAAAGAATTTGCCTGGCAATGCAGGGACATGGGTCCAACCCCTGATCACGGAAGATTCTACACGGCAAGGAGCAAATAAGCCCGTGTGCTACAACTACTGAAACCAGCACTTTAGAGTTCACAAGCTGCGTCTGCAAGCAGCTACTGAGCCTGTGTGCCACAAGTACTGAAATCCACATGCCTAGGGCTTCTGCTCTGCAGCAAGAGAAGCCACTCTAACAAGAAATCCACACACTGCAATAATGAAGAGTAGGAGCCCCTGCTCGCTGCAACTAGAGAAAGCCCGCATACAGCCATGAAGACCCAGTGCAACCATAAATAACTTTTTTAAAAAATGACAATCCTCAGAGTGGAAGAAAAAGATTTCTAATTCATAGAATTAGACCTTATAGTGACTGTGTATTCAGAATATGTAAAGAATATGTAACAGTAAACCATAAAAAGACAACTTAAAAAAAAAAAAAAAGACAACTTAAATAAAAAATGGGCAAAGGATACAAATAGACATTTCTCCAAACAAAATATACAAATAACCAATAAGTACATGAAAAGATGCTCAACCTCATCAGTCACTATGATGACTGATTAAAAAAATCAGTCACAGATGAAAATCAAAACCACAATGACATATCACTTCACACCCACCAGGATGGCTATTATCAAAAAAAAGACAGAAGCAACTGCTATAGATTGTAAAGAAACTAGAACCCTAACAAACTAGTGAGATGTACAACGATGCAGCCCCTCCAGAAAAGTTTGGGAGTTCTTTGAAAGTTTAATTATAGAATTACTCTATGATCTAACAATCCCACTCCCAGGTGTATATCTGGAACAAATAAAAAGATATCCACACAAAAATGTGTAAGCAAATATTCACTGCAGCATTATTCATCATAGCCAAAATGTTGAAATAATCCAATGTCCATCAACTTCTGAAAAGAGAAATGACTGTAAAATGAATGAAGTACTGATATATGCTACATATACAACATAGATGAAACCTGGAAATATTATGCTATGCCCATTCACATATACAACATAGATGAAACCTGAAAATATTATGCTAAGTGAAAGAAGCCAGTAACAAAAGACCACAAGTTATATGAAATTGTCCATTTATACAAAATGCCCAGAATAGGCAAATTCACAAAGAAAGCAGATTAGTTGTTGCCAAGAGATGACAGAGTGACAAACTGAGAATGACAACTAGTGGGCACAGCTTTCTTTTTTAGAGTAATGAAAATGTTCTAAAATTAGATGGTGATCCAACTCTATGATCATACAAAAAAGCCAACAAATTGCACACTTTAAGAGTGAAGTTCAAGGTATGAAAACTCTATCTCAGTAAAGCAATGATAAAAAAGTATACTTGTGATCTCACTTATATGTGGGATCTATAAAAGTTGAACTCAGAAACAGAATAGGACAGTGGCTGCCAGGGGCTGGGCAGCAGAGAAGATGAGAAGATACCAGTGGAAGGGCACAAACATCCAGTTACAGGAGAAATGGGCTCCAGAGAACCCATGATAGCATGGGGCTGCAGCTAAGAGTTCTGCACTGCGTACTTGAAAGTGGCTATGAGTGGATTCTAAACGTTCTCACCACCACCACAACGGAAGAGTAATTATGTGAGATTGCTGAGCACCGAAGAATTGATGCTTTTGAACTGTGGTGTTGGAGAAGACTCCTGAGAGTCCCTGGGACAGCAAGGAGATCCAACCAGTCCATCCTAAAGGAAATCAGCCCTGAGTATTCACTGGAAGGACTGATGCTGAAGCTGAAGCCCCAATACTTTGGCCACCTGATGCGAAGAACTGACTCACTGGAAAAGACCTGATGCTGGGAAAGACTGAAGGTGGGAGGAGCAGGGGATGACAGAGGATAAGATGGTTGGATGGCATCACCGACTTGATGGACAAGAGTTTGAGCAAGCTCCAGGAGTTGGTGAGAGACAGAGAAGCCTCGTGTGCTGCAGTTCATGAGGTTGCAAAGTCAGATACAACTGAGCAACTAAACTGACCTGACCTCACATAATATGCTATGTAAGGATCTGTTAACTATCTTTATAGCAGTAAACATTTCACAACATATACATATATCAGATCATCACACTGTGTACCTTAAACTAACACAACATTAATATATCATCATATCTCAATAAAGCTGGGGGAAAAAAGACACACCATTAATACTATCTACATAAGGCAGGAAGCCACACTGATTCTTGCTGCAGTGGGTACATCTACTTCTCAGTAGGATAATTCCTTCATGTACTCCTATTTCTACTTTTTTACTTTATTTGGCCTGGAGTCACCCATTCTAATGCCTAAATACACAGCACGTAATTACTATTTACACAAAGTTCAAAGACAGGCAGAATCATTCATGATATTAAGAGTCAGGATAGTGATTATCAGAGGGAGATGGGGTGGTAAATGCAAGGAGACACAAGGCAACACCAGGTGACCGCAAGGTTCTCTTCCTTAACCTTCATGATACTTCATGGAGCTAAACAGTTATGACTTGTGCAGTTTTCTGTGTATGTTACACTTCAGTAAAAAAGTTTTTTTTAAAAAAACAAACAAAAAATTCTACCTGACCTATTGAGGCAATCTAGAATAAACATAATCTCAAAAATACTTCTTCTCTATGACCTACTAAAACCATAATTTCAACAGCAAAAAAAAAAAAAAAACTATTTTTAATATGAGAAGATCAATGAACTGTAACTGATATTCGCAGTAACGGACTTCACTAAAGATCAGAGCTCTAAGCAGAGTGGAGAGCGCGTGGGCTTTGGGTGAGACAGCACTGGGACCGACACTCTTCTCTGTCTCAGCAGACGTCACAAGAAATCTCACAGGCTTCTCGGAAGTGACTGAAACGCTGGACAGTGCCTTGCTCACAGGTGACACACTAAATGTCCACCAAAGGTTTACGTATTTCTCTTCACACATCTCCTTCCCCACAAAGCAGGAAGCCACACTGGTTCTTGCTGCAGTGGGCACATCCATGTCTCAGCAAGACAGTTCCTTCCATTACTCCAATTTCTACTTTTTTACTTTATTTGGCCTGGAGTCACCCATTCTAACGCCCAAATACAGTCCTGACCATCCTACTTCCATCTGACTGCTCTAAGTTTCCCAAAACAGAATTTTTCTTTCTTCCCACTGCAGCACAGGCCCACCTAAGACATAAATTCTGTTTCTATCCACAATAATTATCCTTGCTAAAAATATACCCACCATTTCTTCTTTCTTATATAATTCCTATATGTAACTCATTCAGATCTGTCTACAAAATTATACCTTAGAACTATTCAGAGATTTTGCTGACAAATGACTTCTAAAATAAAGTATTATCCACCCTAAAACTCACTGCTGGAAATAAGCACTACCACTTCTCTGTTTTCTTTGGAATATTACGAGCTTTAAATTTTTGGCCTAGAAGATTCGGTTAAAGATGAACTTTTATAAATTAAACCTTTTTGTGCTTTCATAAATCACATACTTAATACAGTAACTAAATAAATGTGACACTCTGATACTAAGGAGCCCCTTTTCTTCTAGTCATGGAAGAGAAAGGTTCACTTTGTGTGAAGCCAGCAGCTGTTTTTTCAGGCGAGTCCTCAGGAAGAAAATGTAAAGAGAACAAACTCCACATATTAACACCAGCACTGAAGGTCAAGGGAGGTGACAACAACTGGAAAGACTATAAAAACATACTTACAGCCTCAAACTGTAAATGGCTATCCTTTAAGAAACTCTGAATTTTGTCCTTGGGTAAAATACTGAATCGAAATCGAAGGAGATCCATTTCTTGTTGAATAAACCAGCGCCTAAGATCTTCACTAAAACAGAGACAAGAAAACTGTAAGTGAAAAGTTCAAAGACAATTTTAAAAGTCCACTGATTATTAAATCCAAGAAATTTCTATGAAACAACATTTAAAGGTGAGCAAGAGGCCAACAGACTGAAGTTCTTTAACAGCATCAAGCTCTCTACTATGGTAAGAGTGTGAATACAGGTGACATGCCACAGTCTCCCAGGACTGAGTAGAATGTGGGGAAGAAAGATGTTTTGAACATAATTAAAAGAATTAAATACAGAGTCTAGCTGCATTATCATCAAATAACATAAAATACTACACTTCGTTTAACCTAACTGCAAAGTATTTGTTTACATCAGAAAATGGAGTATCCCTCCTGTTAATGCCAAATAAACATCAAAAGTTTTTAAAGGTAATTTTACCTCTGAATAGATTATGATCAGATAAACTCTGCAAAGTAAACCTTGCTTATAGCTTTAGAGTTTATAACTTCACAAAATTTAATATGCATTAAGATACCTCACTCTTTCACAACCCATGGACTGCGGCCTGCCAGGTTCCTCTCTCGATGGGATTTTTCCAGGCAATAATACTGGAGTGGGTTGCCATTTCCTTCTCCAGGGAATCTTCCCCATCCAGGAATCAAATCCACATCTCCTACACTGGCAGGAGGATTCTTTACCACTGAGCCACCAGAGAAGCCCCAAAAGTCGATATATAACATTAATTTATAAGACAGATGGGCATTATTGTTGTTATAAAATAATTAAGCTACTCCATGTAAAATATGATTTCTTTCCTCAAATGACTTTCACATTGTCAGCAATTCACTTATTGCATAAATTGCATAACCTGCATATGCTTTTTTAACAAAAGAAAAACTCTAGGACCAAAGCTGGTCAATAATTTCTCAGTCATTATCTTGGGATAGTAAATAATTCAAGATTCCCATTTGATAAGCCTATTGCCAAAAAAGAAACAGAAAATAAACATAGTAAGTATGCAATGTAGCCAAAATAAATATAAGAAAAAACACAGTTAAAAAAAAAAAAAAGCAGCACTGTTTATAATAGCCAGGACATGGAAGCAACCTAGATGCCCATCAGCAGATGAATGGATAAGGAAGCTGTGGTACATATACACCATGGAATATTACTCAGCCGTTAAAAAGAATTCATTTGAACCAGTTCTAATGAGATGGATGAAACTGGAGCCCATTATACAGAGTGAAGTAAGCCAGAAAGATAAAGAACATTACAGCATACTAACACATATATATGGAATTTAGAAAGATGGTAACGACAACCCTATATGCAAAACAGAAAAAGAGACACAGAAGTACAGAACAGACTTTTGAACTCTGTGGGAGAAGGTGAGGGTGGGATGTTGCGAAAGAACAGCATGTATATTATCTGTGGTGAAACAGATCACCAGCCCAGGAGGGATGCATGAGACAAGTGCTCGAGCCTGGTGCACTGGGAAGACCCAGAGGAATCGGGTGGAGAGGGAGGTGGGAGGGGGGATCGGGATGGGGAATACGTGTAAATCTATTGCTGATTCATGTCAATGTATGACAAAACCCACTGAAAAAATAAATTTAAAAATAAATAAATAAATAAATAAAAAGCAACCAACTCCTTCCTCTGGGTGGCACTACTGACTTCTAAGAAACTACCAAAGGAAAAGATCTTAATCTAATGGACACCAGCCCATACAAGTCAACTGCTAAAACCTGTGCAGATTCAAGTATGTGTTTGATTCCAAAATCCTTCTTCCTAATGAAATCACCTCTAATTTTAAATCCTAAATGAAGAATCCCTCCCATAAAGTAAAAAGCGTTTTAATAGGCAAAATCTGCAAAAATATTTTTTTTTATTTTTTTAGTCAACAACTTGTTTCAAACAATTCACTGCAATAGCGTTCAGCCCATGAACCACTGGTTTCTGAGGTCATCCTGGGATTTCCTACGATGGGTACAATACCTGTCAGCCCTCCTGCACCAGTTTATAGCCCAAAATGTCAGATTTGACTGTGGAACACAAAGGTATACTCACGACTGGCAGTAAGCAAGGCGCAAAATAAAGTGAGAAATGTGATCTTTTCTCCGAGGTTCGTATTCATCTTCCAAGCTTTCCTGAAAAACAATGGCAAATGAAGAAAATAAACGCAGAACAGTGAAAGGTGTAAAGAATTACTGAGTCAGCATAAGCCAATGGTGAAGCAGAAGTTCAATAACACAGATTTCATAATATGCTCCCCAGGATGAGTATCATTTTACTTAGGTTGACAACTGGGTGAAACACAACTGAACACCACCACCTCCTGGGTTTGGATCCCACTATTTTCTTCCTCCTCTAACTTTCCTTCTCGTTCAGCCTACTCCCAGCCACTCACCTCTTCCACCACTTCCCAGATAAACCCTCAACTATTTTCATTTCAACCATTTGGCCAAACCTAGATTCTAAACAAATCCACAGCTCTATACTCCAGTCCTGTTCCCAAAATGCTGAAAACTTCTGGGGAAAAAATATAAAATTATAGGAATTTGGAACATTAAAAATTCAGTCTCTACCCTGAACAGGTCGCAAAGAGTTGGACATGACTGAGCGACTGAACAACAACAAACCTCAACTGGACCTTTATCAACACCCAGGAATCTTTTTTTTTAATATATATATCTTATTGAAGTATAGTTGACTTACAACGTTTCAAGTGCACAGCAAGGTGATTTAGTTACACAAATACACATATATTATTTTTGAAATTATTTTCTATCATATGTTATTACAAGATATTAACTATAGTTTTCTATGCTATACATAAACCTTTGTTGCTTGTTGCATATCTACTTTTTAATTAGAAATCTAGCATTCTAGTCATACTAAGTCAAACAAGTAATACCAAGGAATCCTTCCTCAAGTTCAACAGTCAGAGCAAACATGTCCTGAGCACTCCCGATGTACCAGGCACTGTTATAAGCATTTTTAATCCATTAACCCACATAATCCTTTGGAAGCCCCTATGAGGAGGGCACCACTATATCCCTATTTTAAAGATGAGGAAACTGACTTTGTTCCAGGTCACAAGCCTGTAAGCAGCAAAGCTGGGATCTGGCCCCATAGCCATTCCTTCCTCCATCTCAGGACAGCTGTTTTGATCTTCACTAGGTGGCCAGTGTTCCCCAATACACCACCGTCCCCTCTTCTCATCACAGGACCTCACCTACTTTACAAAAAGCAAAGGCCTCAGGCCGACTCCTCAGCCCAAATTCCTGCCACTGCGTGTGGTACTGCCTTCCCCACTATCCCTACTGACAGATCTCTCTCCCTCCTCCTATACACAGCTGATCCCACACGGAAACTCCGCAGCCTACCTGCTCCTGCCTCCTAAGAACCGTGACTAATTAAAGTTCTCCCAAAGTAGCTACAATCACCCTCTCTTCTCTTCCAGATCTTTCTGCTCAACTTATAAATACGTTCAAATATATGCTGTCATGTGTATGTGTGTATCTTTTCCCCTCCCATTTTCCTCCACTCAGACCTACCTCCCCCATCTTTTCAGCTAAACATGTTAGAAAAGGAAATATTCCACACTCACCTCTCACCTCTCTCCTCCAAACACTACCACTGTTCCACCTTCTGCCTCTGTCTACAAGTCCAGATCTGTTGCACACCCTGAAGCCCTCGAGATAGCTCCACATGCACCTCAGAGTTACAACGAGAACTAAACTCAGTCTTATTTCTAGTAAGACTTGCCTCCTCTCCTGTATATCCCACCATTCACCCAACTGTCCTCACCAGAAACCCGAGTGTCATTCAGAACTCTTCTGTCCCTCCTCCTTGTACTCAATTTCTATAATCTTATGATTCCATCTTCTCACTATCTCTTCAATCAGTCCTCTTCACCACACTCAATTTACTTGTCGTCTCCAAGCTCCTGACTGGTGTTCCCCAACAGATAATGACCCTGTCCATCTGCTGCTGACATTCATCTTCTCAAAATAAAAATGAGATCACATCCATTGAGATTCAGTCCCAGCACTATCTCATCTGGGAAGCCCTCTCCAACCTGAGCTAATTCTCTGTGCTTTTGGAGTTCCTGGTTGTTATGTAGTCGTTAAGTCATGTCCCACTCTTTCGCAATCCCATGGACTGTAGCCCACCAGGCTCCTCTGTCCATGGGATTTCCCAGGCAAGAATACTGGAGTGGGTTTCCACTTCCATCTCCAGGGGATCTTCCCCACCCAGGGATAGAACCCACAACTCCTGCATTGGCAGGCAGATTCTTTACCACTGAGCCACCAGGACAGCAAAAGACAGTTCCTGGAGCACACATCAAATAACAGCATTTGTCACCTTGACTGCACAGGACACATCTGGCAATATCTGGAAACACAGCCCAGAAGCCAGAGATGCCAGTGACTCCCTTAAATGCACCATGGAATCATCAGGTCCCGAATGTCCACATTCCCAAGGAAGAGACACCCTGCCACACTGGAGTTTGACTGCATGTCAATCATCCCTTGTGGTCGGTAGGTTCCTTCAGGAAGAGTCTTTTTTAAAGCCCTATGCATAATACAAGATCTTTTCCATGGTTACTACCAGTACATACACATACTGGAAGACCATCTCTGTCCCTCTTTTACTTACTCTGTAGGAAAATTTGAGCTTCCGAAGCTCAGCCTCCAGCTTACTCTGATACTGTTCAGTTCCCTTCACGTAGCTCACACCAAGATTCTCAACTGATTTTAGCACTAGAAAAAAGTTGAAAAACAGAAGGGGGGAAAAATGTATAAATGCAAGGTAATCTTAAAAAACTAAATCCAAGACAAATCTATGGATAGCAATTCCATAATTACTTTTTATGACAATATTTATGCTTCATTTTCTGCAAGCACATTATATAGGTTATATATGCTTATAAGAGGATAACCTCCAACCACATGCAGAAAATAACCACATCCCACAGCATAACCTCATACCAGGGATTCTCAACCGGAAGGGAGAGAGGGATGGGGACAATCACTGATGTACTGAGCATCACAAGCTGAGGGATGCACAAGTGTGTCAGCATGCACATCCATCCCTCGTGCGGAGCCGGTTGTGAGGCGGCTGCTTCACCAACTCAGCACAGACTCTTCAGAAGACAGCCCGCCCCTTCCTGATGAAGCAGAGAAGGAGAAGACACAGCAGTAAAGAAGCAAACGAGCCACTCTGACTAGATGCTTCGCTCTGTCCAAAGGCTCCTGAAGCCCCTGTCAACCCTTCCTCAGATGAATTCTTCTTCCATTGGTAGGAAAAGAGAGGTTAATTTGAGAATGAAAAACTTCTGAAATGAATCCTGAACATAAACCCATGTCCAGCAGGAACCTCCATATTATGGTCTCCCAAACCAAACTCATTCTCTGCTCCTCTTCCTGCCACCCACCTCTAACAGCAGCATTTCTGCCCACCAGATCAGCCACCCTGGAACTTCAGCCCTCCCGACCCGATCCCCTGTTCCTCACACCCAAGTAGTCATCAAACCCTGTCACTTACACCTCCTTGGTATCCCTTCAATCTCTCCCTTCCTGTCCCTGCCTTACCATCTCACCTCCAGGGCCAAACCAAAGAGACCCTTTTCAACCATGGTCTTAACCTCTATGAGCCATCCCAGAACCCATGCTAAGCTTCCCAGAACCCGTTCTCCCTGTCCTTTACTCTTTCATTCAGCAAACAGATAATACAGGTACTCTGTACTAGCAATTCTCACCAGCTCCTCTAAGAATGACTAACAGTGTCTCACCTCTACTTCTGATCTTCCCATCAGGATACACTCTGGAATATAAACTCTGCAGGCAGTGCTATTGTTGCAGTTGACACTGAACTTATTTCTTTCTTCCACCAACACAGAGAAGACAAGCAGGCTCAAGAAAACTGCTACATCCTTCTTATACCCCAATATCACAGCGTGATATCATTATCACATTATCACACCCCAATATCATTAGCGTGGTACAAAACACCCTTGATTACCCACAGCTCTCCATTCACCCTGAACTTGCCACCTTTACCTCCAGTGTGACACTCTCTGGTGCTTCCAACTCTTGCTTCAGACCATTATCTCAGCTTGCAAAAACCCTTCCCTTCCTCTCTATTGAGAAACTGCTACTCCTCCTTCAAGATCCAGGTCACAACTCAACTTCTCTTAAGTTTTACTTTATCAGACTAGATCAATCATTCCCATCTCTATGTTTCAATAACACCTCTACTAGAGCACTTAAAATACTAAACTATAATTACTGCTTTGGACATCTGTCTCCATGTATTAGAATACAGCTTCAACAAAGATGACAATTTCATTACTCAGCTCAAAATCCCTACCACCTAGAATAAAGTGGCACTCGATAAATATGCACAGTACATGGGAAAAATGAATGAACAGCTAAATCTCAACGAAAAACATCAGCAAGTATTAGTTTAAAAAAGCAAATAAATTATTCTAATTTATCTCCACAAGATATAAGTGAGGTTCTCAGGCATACATAAATTCAAATTCAAATCACTCACATTTAACTCTATCGATAGCCAACGTTTCAAATTCTGTCAAAGATACGTTTCCAGAAGGTGGCTGCAAGTAAAACTGAAGGCTATGTGGGTAGCAAGCATTCCTCTGGTCATCTAACAACTTCGGTTTCCTCCGTTTTACTCCAGAAAACTCCATCTTGTTACCCTGGAAGCAAGCACAAAAAATGGTGGGAAATGGAGTTAAAAACAAAAAATAACTCCACACACAAAGGAAAACAAAACTGATTCTGAAGAGCACGCACAACATGTTAAGAGTCGTGTCTCTGTCTTCCAGACCTTCGATAACACCGCTGGAACCGCGGTGCACAGGCGGTGGGGAGAGGTGAGCGCTGCGGAGACGGGGGCAGCGGTCCTAACTTCCCGCAACGTCCACAGCAGGGGACGCGGGCTGTTCTCCAGGCGTCTGCGCGCTCCGCCCTGACGGCTCGGAGCTCTCCAGGGTCAGGGTGAGATTGCCCGAGGGCTGCGACCCCGAACTCGGAGGAAAGCGCGGGAGCTTCAGGCTAGGAACGCGACTCCGTGGGCTTCCTCCCTGACAACCCCTGGAAACTGACAGCTGTCTCTCAGGCGCCGCCCGTCGGAGCTCGTCTCCGGAGCGTCCAGCGGCGCCGAGTGACACGCCGCCTCCGCGGACCCTCAGGCAGCGCGGTCTGTCAGCCCCGGCACCCGCCTCCGCCTAGACAAGCTACCAGAACAGACTCGCGCCCTCCGCTCTCCCCCTTCTCTAGGCTCGCACGCCTCAACGCCAGGGTTACTGTTCTTTGCAAACCCCGACGGCTTCTCTCACCTGCAACTACAGCAAACACAGACACAAGGCGCGACAACCGCTTGTCTCAGATGGCGGGAGAGTTCGTACGGGACCGGAAGCGGAAATGGCTGGACTGAGGCGCCCGCCCTCTCCCCCAAGCCCGCCCAGTCCAGGCTCGCGCATGCTCAGTGGGGCGCTCTGGGGTCGGGCGGGACCTCTGGATTTCTGACCCAGGTACTACACTACTTAGCATGGCCGTGATAAGGCGCTGGACTAAAGCTCCAGTCTCTAGGATTCTCGGTTCGAATCCCACCGCTGCCAGATGAGTTTGGGCTTCCCTTGTGGCTCAGCTGGTAAAGAATCCGCCTGCAATGCGGGAGACATGGGTTCGATCCCTGGGTCGGGAAGATCCCCTGGAGAAGGGATAAGCTTCTCACTCCAGTGTTCTGGCCTGGAGAATCCCACGGACTACACAGTCGCAGAGTCGCACACGACCGAACGACTTTCACACTCACTGCTGCACTATGTGTGCGTCGGTCTGAGCGGTCGGCACCGGGTCAGCACCGGCTCCAGGCTGGGACCTTGGGTGATGATCTCAGAGAGCCCGGCGAGCGGGCGGCCCGGCTCACCGCTCACAGAGGCGGCGGCTAAGCAGCCTGCGTATCGCGGGGCAGTCCGCTTTTCTCCTGGCCGGCGGGCCCCGCGGGCACGGGTGTGCGTCCAGCGCGCCCCTTACGCACACTCGGTGCGCGAGCGCCCGCAGGGCACCCGCGTCGAGCCGGGACGCACGCCTTGAGCACGCGCACCCGGGAACTATCGGCGTCTGCGGAAGGAGATGGCGGGGCGCGAGGCGGTGACGGGAGTGGGGCGCGGGAGGCGACGGCCCCTTCTGTGCGCGGCAGAGTTTCGGAACTGAGGCCGCCAGGTGGCGGGTCTCGCTCACAAAAGAGGCCCCGGGAAGTTCTAGTCAAGGTAGGAGGGAGCCTTCAAGACGTTCAAGGTTTCGGAAATGCAGACTGAGCTGAAACAGTGTCAAGCTTCAGAGCACCTGCCCAGCCTGGGCCAAACAGGGGTTGACCCTGACGTTGTACCAGGACGTGTTCTGAGGGACTTACATGTCAGTTCATTGTATTGCCATAACCCATTTAAAGGCTCATTTCCCTGATGCTGGGAAAGATTGAAGACCGGAGGAGAAGGGCAGGACAGAGGATGAGATGGTTAGATGGCATCACCGACTGGATGATATGATAAGCGTTTGAGCAAGCTCCGGGAGCTGGTGATGGACAGGGAGGCCTGGCGTGCTGTGGTCCATGGGGTCACAGAGTAGGACAAGACTGAGCGACTGAAGTGAACCATTTAAGGTTCTGTTCTGTTCAGTTGCTGAGTCACTTCTGAATCTTTCCCAGCATCAGGGTCTTTTCCAATGAGTCGGCTCTTCCCATCAGGTGGTTAAAGTATTGGAGTATTCCATATTCAGCATCAGTCCTTCCAGTGAATATTCAGGGTTGATCTCCTTGCAGTCCAAGGGACTCTCAAGCCGTCTTCAGCACCACAAGTCAAAAGCATCAGCTCAGCCATCTTTATAGTCCAACTCGCACATCCGCACATGACTACTGGAAAAAACATAGCTTTTTGACTATATAGACCTTTGTTGAAAAAGTGTTGTCTCTGATTTTTAACCCACTGTATAGGTTTGTCATAGCTTTCCTTCCAAGAAGCAAGCATCCTTTAATTTCGTTGCTGCAGTCCCTGTTATTAACCCACTTTACAGATACGGATTGTACAGACAGAGAAGTTGAGTCACTTCAAAGGTCACGTAGTAACTGGCAGAGCCAGGTTCAAAGTCTCAGAGACTGGCCAAGCACTACAGTGCTAACCACCAAACTACACCAATTCCACTAACATGTCAGTTGTTACTGTTCAGTCGTTAAGTTGTGTCTAACTCTTTCACCACCCCATGAACCCATGAGCCCACCAGGCTCCTCTGTCCATGGGATTTCCCAGCAAGGATACTGGTGTGGGTTGCCATTTCCTTCTCAAAGGGATCTTCCCAACCCAGGGATCGAACATGTGTCATCTGCATTGGCTGGCATATTTCTTTACCACCAAGCCACCAGGAAAGCCCTGTGAGACATTACACAGGCTTTAAAAAAAAAATTTTATTGGCGTTTACTTGCTACAGTGTTGTGTTACTGTCTGTTGTAGAGCAGAGTGAATACATGTACATATATCACCTCTTTGTCACCATAGAGCATTGAGTAGAGTTCCCTGTACTGTACAGTAGGATGTTCTCATTAGTTATCTATTTTATACCCAGTAGCATATATATGTCAATCCCAATCTCCAAATTCATCCCACTCTCCCTTCCCCTTTTGGTGTCTGTACATTTGTTTTCTACATCTGTGTCAATTTCTGCTTTATAGATAGGTTCATCTGTACCATTTTTCTAGATTCCACATGTATGTATTAATATGTGATATTCATTCTTCTGACCTTATTTACTCTGTATGACGCCCTCTAGGTCCATCCAAGTCTTTGCAACTGGCACAGTTTCGATCCTTTTTATGGCTGAAAGTATTAGTGTTAGTTGCTTAGTTGTATCTGACTTTTTGCAACCCCATGAACTGTAACCTGCCAGGCTCCTCTGTCCATGGAATTCTCCAGGCAAGTACACTGGAGTGGATTGCCCTTTCCTCCTACAGGGGATCTTTTCAACCCAGGGATCAAACACGGGTCTTCTGCACTGCAAGCAGATTCTTTACCATCCGAGTCACCAGGGAAGTCTTTTTATGTCTGAGTAATATTCAGTCGTACACATGTACCACATCTTCTTCATCTATTCCTGCGATGATGGACTTTTAGGTTGAGTCCATGTCCTGGATATTGTAAATACATATGCTTTTGAACAATATTGACCTGGGAAAATGTTTAGGATGCTATGAAGTTAACAGAGCAGAATACATAAAACCATGTATGTATGAATGTGAGTGTTGGACTGTAAAGAAAGCTGAGTGCTGAAGAATTGATGCTGGTGTTGGAGAAGACTCTTGAGAGTCCCTTGGACTGCAAGAAGATCAAACCAGTCAATCCTAAAGGAAATCAGTCCTTAATATTCATTGGAAGGACTGATGCTGAAGCTGAAACTCCAATACTTTGGCCACCTCATGTGAAGTACTGATTCATTGGAACAGACCCTGATGCTGGGAAAGATTGAAGGAAGGCAGGAGAAGGGGACGACAGAGGATGAGATGATTGGATATCATCACCGACTTGATGGACATGAGTTTGAGTAAGCTCCGGGAGTTGGTGTTGGACAGGGAAACCTGGTATGCTACACTCCATGGGGTCACAAAGAGTCGGACACAACGGAGCAACTGAACTGATGTATGCCATATGATTCCAAGGTTGTAAGAACATACCGTTACAATTTTCTGCAGTGTTTCTCACTACTATGAGTGGGCTGCCTTCTTAATCTCCCATTCTTACAACCCAGGCATATATTATGTGTTGCAATCAGAATTTTAGGTGCAAGACCATCCCTCTCTGCTATTCTTGTTTTTAACTTTTCTTGGCTTTATCTTCAGCCTGGTCTTAAACTGGCCATCTTTTAACTTAAACACAGGCAGTTTCTTTATCATCTGAGCCACCAGGGAAGCAGTGCTACATCCCCATGGTGTATGTCTGTGCTAAGTCACTTCAGTCAATTCCAACTATTTTCCACTCTATGGACTGAAGCCCACCAGGTTCCTCTGTCCATAGGATTGTCCAGGCAAGACTACTGGAGAGGGTTGCCCTGTCCTCCTCCAGGGGATCTTCCCCATCCAGGGATTGAACCCATGTCTCTTACATCTCCTGCATTGGCAGATGGGTTCTTTACCACTCTTACCACCTGGGAAGCCCTTTTCTATGATTGTTTTTGTTCAGACACACTCATGTCTGACTGCAACCCCATGGACTGCAGCATGCCAGGCCTCCCTGTTCATCACCAACTCCCAGAGTTTGCCCAAACTCGTGTCCAGTGAGTCGGTGATGCCATCCAACCATCTCATCCTCTGTCATCCCCTTCTCTTCCTGCCTTCAATCTTTCCCAGTATCAGAGTCTTTTCTAATGAGTCAGCTCTCAACAGCAGGTGGCCAAAGTATTGGAGCTTTTCTATGATAGATGATATTAAATACTTCTTTGGACAGTTTAAAAAATTAGTCTATTGCAAACAGAAAAATGCTTACATTGGTGGGAACTAAGACACTGGCAGTGGAATATCTGATGGTATTTTGAAAGTTCTATTTTAATTTTATGTGAAGTTCTCTATAAATTTTAATTCAAGAAATATGTGAAACCTTCCTACAGCATGGCCCCAAGATTGAATGACTTTCTTGCCTGTAGCTGCCCCCAGCCTGTGGAATGACCTACCAGCTCTTCCCCAAAGAAGGCCTGGAAGTCCCTACCTGTGTCTCTTTGGGGTGACCTCCCCACTGTAGGAGCTCCAACCCTCCTGAATCAGTATTTCAGCCACCACCCCTCTACCTGTCTCCATCCTCCTGAGCCTTTGCTTATGCTGCATGGTTTGCTCCTGGGTTATACCGCAGCACTTCCATGTCATATGATTTCTTCTCTAGTTCTTTCCCTCTACGCAGATAGCCTTCTTCTTTGGGGATCATGAGCTACTGGATGACTCGATGAATGTACTCCTCAGAAAAATGCACCTATATACCAGCTTTGTTAAGTCTTTCAAAAATGTTTGTGAACACATGTGTGGCTGACTGTGTAGCACTACCAGATTTTCAGCTCTTGGTGGACAGGCCCCTTTTATTGTCTTTGTCTTCCCTAAACTGCCTGCAAAGTGTCTTTTAAATTAAAAGATGAGATAATAAATGTCATTTTAGGGCCATTTCAGAAAGAGCTGCTTCAGTTCAGTTCAGTCACTTAGTCGTGTCTGACTCTTTGCAACCCCCTTGACTGCAGCATACTAGGCTTCCCTGTCCATCACCAACTCCCAGAGCTTGCTCAAACTCATGTCCATCGAGTCGGTGATGCCATCCAACCATAGCATCCTCTGTCGTCCCCTGCTCCTCCTGCCTTCAATCTTTCCCAGCATCAGGATCTTTTCCAAGGAGTCAGTTCATTGCATCAGGTAGCCAAAGTATTGGAGCTTCAGCATCAGCATTAGTCCTTCCAATGAACACCCAGGACTGATCTCCTTTAGGATGGACTGGTTGGATCGCCTTGCAGTACAAGGGACTCTCAAGAGTCTTCTCCAACACCACAGTTCAAAAGCATCAATTCTTCGGAGCTCAGCTTTCTTTATAGTCCAACTCTCACATCCATACATGACTACTGGAAAAATCATAGCTTTGGCTAGACGGACCTTTGTTGGCAAAGCAATGTCTCTGCTTTTTAATATGCTATCTAGGCTGGTCATGGCTTTTCTTCCAAGGACCAAGCATCTTAATTTCATGGCTGCAGTCACCATCTTCAGTGATTTTGGAGCCCAAGAAAATAAAGTCAGCCACTGTTTCCATTGTTTCCCCATCTATTTGCCACGAAGTGATGGGATCAGATGCCATAATTATGGTTTTCTGAATGTTAGTTTTTAAGTCAACTTTTTCACTCTCCTCTTTCACTTTCATCAAGAGGCTCTTCAGTTCTTCTTCACTTTCTACCACAAGGGTGGTGTCATCTGCATATCTGAGGTTATTGATATTTCTGCTGGCAATCTTGATTCCCGCTTGTGCTTCTTCCAGCCCAGGATTTCACATGATGTACTCTGCATATAAGTTAAACAAGCAGGGTGACAATATACAGCCTTGACATAATCCTTTCCCAATCTGGAACCATATACAGTCCATTTTTCCATGTCCAGTTCTAACTGTTGCTTCTTGACCTGCATACAGATTTATCAGAAGGCAACTAAGGTGGTCTGGTATTCCCATCTCTTTAAGAATTTTCCAGTTTGTTGTGATCCACACAGTCAAAGGCTTTAGCATAGTCAATGAAGCAGAAGTAGAAGTTTTTCTGGAATACTCTTGCTTGTTGTATGATCCAACAGATATTGGCAATTTGATCTCTGGTTCCTCTGCCTTTTCTAAATCCAGCTTGAACATCTGGAAGGTCTCGGTTCACAAACTGTTGAAGCCTGGCTTGGAGAATTTTGAGCATTACTTTGCTAGTGTGTGAGATGAGTGCAATTGTGTGGTAGTTTGAACATTCAGTGTTCTAAATGTTCAACATTTGAACATTGAACAAAGAAAAGCATTGCCTTTTTTTGGGGACTGGAATGAAAACTGACCTCTTCCAGTCCTGTGGCCACTGCTGAGTTTTCCAAATTTGCAGTCATGTTGAGTGCAGCTCTTTCCCAGCATCGTCTTTTAGGATTTGAAATAGCTCAACTGGAGATACATCACCTCCACTACCTTTGTTCGGAGTGATACTTCTTAAGGACCACTTGACTTCACATTCCAGGATGTCTGGCTCTAGGTGAGTGATCACACCATCGTGATTATCTGGATCAAGAAGATCTTTTTTGTACAGTTCTTCTGTGTATTCTTGCCACCTCTTCTTAATATCTTCTGCTTCTATTAGGTCCATACCATTTCTGTCCTTTATTATGCCCATCTTTGCATGAAATGTTCCCTTGGTATCTCTATAATAGCAAGGAGAGATAAGAGAGCCTTCCTCACTGATCGATGCAATGAAATAGAGGAAAACAATAGAATGGGAAAGACTAATCATCTCTTCAAGTAGAGATACAAAGATAGAGCTGGAAAAATATACAAACCTTAAAGTTAAACATGTCACATAAGAACTGCCTTTTTATTATATTAAAGACCTACTTTAAGCTTCGGAGTACAGAATAGCCTGTGTTCTTTCCACCTATTTTAGCATCTTTATTGCCTTCCCATGCCAGAGTTTTGATCACCATTTCACTGTGAACAGTGTTTTTGGCCATTACATTAGGAACCTATGTATTACAGGACCAATAATGCACAATAATGATACATTTCAGTTCGCTGTATCTGGTAAATCACTGTGAGTTCCTCCTGTGTTTATTTCACCAACAAAGTGGATTTATCCAATGCTTAGCTCTGGCAACCAAGGTGCATATAAATTACAGATCTCAACCTCAAAGTCAGGGAAAGGAAAACACATATAAATGTATAACTTTTACTTATACCAAACCATAACCATCTCAAAAACAGGGACCACTGTGTCATTCATCTTTATAACCCTGGTGACTGGCACTCAGTGGGCTCTCAACAAATATTTACTGTCCTGAGCTGATGTAAAATATGAGAGATAAATGAAAAAAAAGTGATGGTTTCAGCTGAATTTTCAACAGATGTTTTGAATCAAATGGAATTCCAATCTATAAAACTTCAAGTCCTCATCTGAAAACTTTGTACACATTCCTTCCAGAATGACTTGGCTACCCCAGTTTAGTCTGTAATAAAGCACAGAGTACCTTCTCTAATGGAATTTCCATGAATCATCACTGCTTAATTCAGTGCCTGCCCTGGGCATTACCCAGCTGCCAACAGACTGTCCCACGGAGCTTCCACCCTCGGGCAACTCCAGTTCCAGGACTTCAGTCCTGTCGTATGTCACACTTAGAGCTGAGATTTTAGTCACCATGCTTTGTAAATCAAAGAGGTTTCATTTTTACCCTGTGCAGAGTGTGTTGTCCTAAAAACTGAAGGCCTGGTAACTCTTTACCCAGTGAGGACACTGTAAACACTGGGTCCTTCCAGCCCCTCTTGCATGGAAAGCAGCAGAACAGGAGGTGTTCCCAGCAGGATAGGTGACCCATGAAAGCTGATGCTCACTTAGTCAGGCACAGGGTGTGAGGTCCAGCTCTGTCATTTTCATGTATCTCAGCTGCCAAGGCAGAGCAGCATGTCACCCTACCCTTTCCACCCTGATTCTGCCATCCTTCCCATCTCACAGCTTACCTCTGGGAAGAAACCTAAAACCTCATTTCTTCCTTTTTTTCAGATTGCTTTTATTAGTCAACATCAAGAAGCAAGAGAACTGAAAAGAAAGCATATCTTAAAAGAAAGTACAATGCAAAAATCCTGAACAAAATACTAGCAAAGAGAATTGAAAACACAGTAAAAGGGTCATACACCATGATTAAGTATGGTTTACTCCAGGGATGCAAGGATTCTTTGATATATGCAAATCAATCAATGTTATGCACCATATAAACAAACTGAAAGATAAAAACCATCCAATAATCTCAATAGATGCAGAAAGACTTTTGACAAAATTCAACACCCATCTGTGGTTAAAAAAAAAAAAATCTCCAGAAAATGGGCATAGAAGGAACCTAGCTCAACATAATAAAGGCCATATATGACAAATCCACAGCAGACATTATTCTCAATGGTGAAAGCATTTCCTCTCAGATCAGGAACAAGAAAAGGGTGCCCATTCTCACCACTATTATTCAACATAGTTTTGGAAGTCCTAGCCACAGCAATCAGAGAAGAAAAAGAAATAAAAGTAATCCAGATAGGAAAAGTAAAACTCTTACTCCTTCAGGTGACATAGAAAACCCTAAAGATGCTATCAGAAAATTACTAGAGCTAATCAGTGAATTTAGCAAAGTTGCAAGATACAAAATTAATACGTAGAAATTTCTGGTATACCTATACACTAACAATGAAAAATCAGAAAGAGAAATTAGGAAAACAATCCCATTCACCACTGCAACAAAAAGAATAAAATACCTAGGAATAAACCTATCTAAGGATTGGTGGGAGAAATCCATCCATCCATATCCAGAGATATGCAGATGACACCACCCTTATGGCAGAAAGTGAAGAAGAACTGAAGAGCCTCTTGATGAAAGTGAAAGAGGAGAGTGAAAAAGTTGGCTTAAAGCTCAACATTCAGAAAACTAAGATCATGGCATCTGGTCCCATCACTTCATGGCAAATAGATGGGGAAACACTGGAAACAGTGGCTGACTTTATTTTGGGGGGTTCCAAAATCACTACAGGTGGTGATTGCAGCCATGAAATTAAAACATGCTTACTCCTTGGAAAGAAAGTTATGACCAACCTAGACAGCATATTAAAAATCAGAGACATTACTTTGTCAACAAAGGTCCGTCTAGTCAAGGCTATGATTTTTCCAGTAGTCATGTATGGATGTGAGGGTTGGACTATAAAGAAAGCTGAGTGCAGAAGAATTGATGCTTTTGAACTGTGGTATTGGAGAAGACTCTTGAGAGTCCCTTGGACTGCAAGGAGATCCAACCAGTCCATCCCAAAGGAGATCAGTCCTGGGTGTTCGTTGGAAGGACTGATGATGAAGCTGAAACTCCAATATTTTGGCCACCTCATGCAAAGAGCTGACTCATTTGAAAAGACCCTGATGCTGGGAAAGATTGAAGGTAGGAGGAGAAGGGGATGACAGAGGGTGAGATGGTTGGATGGCATCACCGACTCAATGGACATGAGTTTGAGTAAACTCCGGGAGTTGTTGATGGACAGCGAGGCCTGGCACGCTACGGTTCATGGGGTTGCAAAGAGTCAGACACAACTGAGTGACTGAACTGAACTGAACTGAAGGAAATAAAATACTTGTACACAAATTATAAGACACTGATGAAAGCAATTAAAGATGACACAAATAGATGGAGAGACAGATTATGTTCTTGGATTGGAAGAGTCAACATTCTGAAAATGACTATATTATAACACACAAAGCATTCTGTAGATTCAATATAATCCTTATGAAATTACCAATGGCATTTGTCACAGAACTAGAGCAAAAAAATTCACAATTTGTGAGGAAACACAAAAGACTATATAAAGCCAAAGCAATCTGGAGAAAGAAAACTGGAGTTAGAGGAATCAACCTTCCTGACTTCAGACTATACTACAAAGCTATAGCCATCAAGATAGTATGGTCCTGGCACAAAAACAGAAACATAGATCTTCAGAACAGGATAGGAAGCCCAGAGATAAACCCACAGACCTATAGGCACCTTATGTCTGACAAAGGAGGCAGGAATAATACAATGGAGAAAAGACAGCCTCTTCAATAAAGTGGTGCTGGGAAAACTGGACAGCTATGTGTAAAAGAATGAAATTAGAACACTTCCTAACATCATACACAAAGATAAACTCAAAATGGGTTAAAGACCTCAATGTAAGTCCAGAAACTAGAAAACTTTTAGAGGAAAACACGGGCAAATGCTCTTTGACATAAATCACAGCAAGATCCTCTTTGATCCACTTCCTAGAGTAATGGAAATATGAACAAAAATAAACAATGGGACCTAATTAAACTTAAAAGTTTTTGCTCAGCAAAGGAAACTATAAACCAGATGAAAAGACAACCCTCAGAATGGGAGAAAATAATTGCAAATGAAACTGACAAAGAATTAATCTTATACAAGCAGCTCATGCAACTCAATACCAGGAAAACAAACAACCCAATCAAAAAGTGGGAGGAAGACCTAAACAAGCATTTCTCCAGAAAAGACATACAGATGTCCAACAAACACACAAAAAGATGCTCAACATCACTCATTATTAGAGAAATGCAAATCAAAACTACAATGAGGTATCACCTCACACCAGTCAGAATGGCCACCATCAAAAAATCTATGAACAGTAAATGCCAGAGAGGGTGTGGAGAAAAGGGAACCCTCTTGCACTGTTGGTGAGAATGTAAACTGATACAGCCACTATGGAGAACGGTATGGAGATTCCTTAAAAAACTAGGAGTGATGTGCTCGCTTCGGCAGCACATATACTAAAATTGGAACGATACAGAGAAGATTAGCATGGCCCCTGCGCAAGGATGACATGCAAATTCGTGAAGCGTTCCATATTAAAAAAAAAAAAAAAAATAGGAGTGAAACTACCATATGACCCAGCAATCCTACTATTGAGCATATACCCAGAGAAAACCATAACTGAAAAGGACACATGCATCCCAATGTTCACAGAAGCACTATTTACCATAGCTAGAACATGGAAAGTGAAAGTATTAGTCACTCAGTATTGTCTGACTCTTTGCAATCCCATGGACTGTGGCCCACCAGTCTCCTCTGCCATGGAACTCTCCAGACAAGAATACTGGAGTGGGTAGCCATTTCCTTCTCCAGGTGATCTTCCTGACCCAGGGATTGAACCTGGGTCCCCTGCATTGCATGCAGATTCTTTACCATCTAAGCCATCAGGGAAGCCCAAGGACATGGAAGCAACCGAGATATCCATCGACAGATAAATGGATAAAGAAGTTATGGTACATATATACAAGGTAATATTACTCAGTCATAAAAAGAAATGCATTTGAGTCAGTTCTAAGTGGATGAACCTGGAGCCTGTCATACAGAATAAAGTCAGTCAGAAAGAGAAAAACAAATTTTGTATACTAATACGTATATATGGAATCTAAAAATGGTGCTGATGAGCCTATTTGTAGGGCAGGAATAGAGATGCAGACACAGAGAAGAGACTTTGGACATAGCAGGGGAAGGAGAGGGTGGGATGAGCTGAGAGAGTAGCACTGACACATTTACACTCCCATGTGTGAAATGTGCTTCCCGGGTGGCACAGTGGCAAGGAATCCGCTTGCCAGTGTAGGAGACCACAGAGCCTGGGGTTCGATTCTTGGGTCGAGAATATCCTCTGGAGTAGGAAGTGGCAACCCACTCCAGCTTACTTGCTGGAAAATCGCACAGAGGAGCCTGGTGGGCTACCGTCCATGGGGTTGCAAGGAGTCTGACATGACTGAGCGCACATGCTAGTGGTGGGGATGTAAAATAGACTGCCGGTGGGGATTTGCAGTACAGGCTCGGGGAGTTCACCCCGGTGTTCTGTGACCACCTAGAGGGGTGGGATGGGGTGGAGGCTGGGGGGCGATTCAGTAGGGAGGGGACATATGTATACTTACTGGCTGATCTAGCTTGTTGCATAGCAGAAACCCACACAATATTGTAAACCAATTATCCTCCAATTAGAAATAAACTTTTAAAAATTCCACCTAAAAGAAAGATCAAAAATAAAAAGGAAGTACAGAGAGGGAGGGTCACCTTCCACATATCAACATTACGTGATTTGTTTCAGAAATACTAATAGAGCCTCTGCTGAGTACCAGGCAGTGTTTTCACTGCTGGGGATACAAGAGTGATGAAACCACCAAAACTCCTGCCCTCATAAATGCTATAGTCTAGTGGGAAAGAGAGAGAATAAACAAGAAAACTGTTCACGTGACTCTGTTAAATAAGAGCTGCTGAGCTGGAAACAGAGCAGAGGAAGAGGACATTAACTTTTTGGAGGAGGCACTGAAATTTTAGAAAGGGTAGACAGGAAAGATTAGCGTAGAATATGATCACAAAGGAGAAACCAAAAGAAAAAGAGGGATTTAGTCATGTTATCTTTAGGAGAATAACAGTTTAGGCAGATGGAAGAGTTAGTGTTTAAGACAATGTGGTATTGGTATAGAAATAGACAATTCAGCCACTCAAACAGAACAGAGAGCCCAGAAATGGGCCCACAGTTATAAAGAAGCCTGGTATCTGACAGGTCCAGTGTACAACTCAGTGGAGAAAAGATGGGTGGTACTCAGTGGTGCTGGAACAGTTGGTTATGGAAGAAATTCTACTTCCTACCTCCTCCTGTCCACAAAAATCAATTCCAGATAATTTAATGATGACTCTGAGCTGCAAAAATAAGAGTTCAGAACAAATACATAGATGTTCTTGATGTAGCAAAGAATTTCTTAAGTCATTAAGGAAAAGCACAAACGGGGATGGATGGTGGTGACGGTTGCACAAAAACGTGAAGAAACTTAATGCCACTGAGTTGTACACTTTAAAATGGTAAATTTTATACATTTTAGCACAATTTCTTTTTTAAAAGCGCAAGGTATAAAAAGAAACTTGATAATATTAACTACACTAAAAATTAGGAAATTTATTTGTTAAGTGTTATTGGAGTATAGTTGATTCACAGTGGTGTGTTAGTCTCAGGTGTACTGCAAAGTGAACCAGTTATACATATACATATACCCACTCATTTTTAGATTCCTGCCCACACAGGCCATTACAAGGTACTGAGAAGACTCCCTGTGCTACAGTAGGTCCTGGTTAGTCATCTATTGTATCTGTAGTTGTCTGTATATGTCAATCCCAGGCTCCCAAATTATCCCTACCCTCCCTTTTCCCCTGGTAACCATTTATTTTTATATCTATGATGCTATTTCTGTTTTGTAAATAAGTTCAAGGAACTTAACTTTAAAAAGGACATAAACGTATATTTTTAAACCAACTGCAAGTTGGAAAAAGGAAATTGTCAGAAATAATTGACACAGAGTTAGTATCCAAATGTAATCAATAAGAGAAAGGCAAAAATACAGTGGGGAAAAGGGCAAAAAAAAAAAAACCCTTAAAAGAGATGCTTCACAACAGAGGAAACATAAATGACCAATAAAATATGAAAATATGTTCAACCACATTAGTAATTGGGGAAATGCAAATTAAAACCACAATGAGATAAATCTTGTATGCCCATCAGATGAACAAAACTTTTCAAGTTTGAAAATATTGTGTGGCCAAGGAACTCATATACTGCCAGTAGAAGTATTAATTGATGAAACTACTTTGAGAACAATATGACATCATCTGGCAAATTTGACCATTTGTCCTAGTACTGTAACTCGTATTGTAATTCTACTGTAAGTATATTCTCTGGAGAGATTTTTGTACATAGACATCAAAAAACATTGACAAGAATGTTTATATCAACATCAAGATATTAAAACATTGGAAAGTTGCCATCATCAGGAAAACAGTAAATTAACTGTAATCCATTCCCACAGTGGAATATAAAAAACAACAGCAAAACTGAATGAACTGCAATTAAACACATAAACATTGATGAATCCCAAAAAGATGGTATTAACTGAAAAAGCAGGTTGCAGGAGAATCCACATGTGCTGGACTCTTCCACGACACCCCTCAGCCGGCTCGCTCACCTTCTCTCCTGGTTTTTGTTTCTGGCTCTGCAACTCATCCTCCTGTGCGTTTTGCCTCCAGAAATTCTACAGGAAAAGACCCAACAGGATGTGGGAAGGAGAGGAGACACTGAGACAACATACCTGCACCCCTGGCTGCCTCCTCACAAGGCTGCCTGTGTCCCTAGGCCTGGCTCTGCCCTCGAGGTAACCTCCGGAAAGGAACTCCTTCCTCACCTTGCACCGCTCCTTGTGGTAACCATGTTGACTTGGTGAAGCCCAGCTTGAGTGCAGGATGGCCCCTCGGGGTTCCCTTCTCCTACATCTTCACAAACAGTCTGTGCAAAAACCATCTTTGAATCCACCTGTTTTGAGTGTGCCATCTGTGTCTTGCTGGACCCTGATGAATACAAATCAGCATTAATATGAAAGCTTTAAAAAAAAGTGAAATAATATATTCTTTAGGTGGAAATTGTCAAAAAATCAAGAGAGAAATGAATATGAAACTCAAGATACTAGTTAACTCTTGGGGCAGTGAAAGGATGTTCTGGACACAGGGCTTTGAAGGTTCTCCTGTGGTTCTGGGATTTATGCTCAATAGTAGCTACACCAGTTGAGTTGAGTTCAGTTCAGTAGCTCAGTCGTATTCAACTGCTTGTGACCCCACGGAAGGAGCACACCAGGCCTCCCTGTCCATCACCAACTCCCAGAGTTGCTCAAATTCATGTCCATTGAGTCGGTGATGCCATCCAAACATCTCATCCTCTCCTTCTCCTGCCTTTGATATTTCCCAGCATCAGGGTCTTTTCCAATGAGTCAGTGCTTCACATCAGGTGGCCAAAGTATTGGAATTTCATCTTCAGAATCAGTCCTTCCAATGAATATTCAGGAATGATTTCCTTTAGGATTGACTGGTTTGAACTCCTTGCAGTCCAAGGGGCTCTCAAGAGTCTTCTCCAGCACCACAGTTCAAAAGCAGCAATTCTTCAGCACTCAGCTTTCTTTATAGTCCAACTCTCACAACCATACATGACTACTAGAAAAATCACAGCTTTGACTAGATGGACCTTTGTCAGCAAAGTAATGTCTCTGCTTTTTAATATGCTGTCTAGGTTTGTCCTAGCTTTTCTTCCAAGGAGCAAGCATCTTTTAATTTCATGGCTTCAGTCACCATCTGCAGTGATTTTGGAGCCCAAGAAAATAAACTATCACAGTTTCCATCGTTTCCCCATCTATTTATCATGAAGTCATCGGACCAGATGCCATGATCTTCATTTTTTGAATGTTGAGTTTTAAGCAAGCTTTTTCACTCTCCTCTTTCACTTTAATAAAGAGGCTCTTTAGTTCTTCGCTTTCTGCCGTAAGAGTGGTGTCATCTGGATATGTGAGGTTATTCATATGTCTCTCGGCAATCTTGATCCCAGTTTGTGCTTTTTCCAATCCGGCATTTTGCATAATGTACTCTGCATAGAAGTTAAATAGATTCAAGACATATAGATTCAAGGGATTAGATCTGATGGACAGAGTGCCTAGAGAACTATGGACGGAGGTTCATGACATTGTCCCGGAGGCACTGATCAAGACCATCCCCAAGAAAAAAGGAAATGCAAAAAAGCAAAATGGTTGTCCGAGGAGGCCTTACAAATAGCTGTCAAAAGAAGAGCGCCTAAAGGCAAAGGAGAAAAGGAAACATATACCCATTTGAATGCAGAGTTCCAAAGAATAGCAAGGAGAAATAAGAAAGCCTTCCTCAGTGATCAATGCAAACAAATAGAGGAAAACAATAGAATGGGAAAGGCTAGAGATCTCTTCAAGAAAATTAGAGATACGAAGTGAACATTTCATGCAAAGATGGGCACAATAAAGGACAGAAATGGTATGGACCTAACACAAGCAGAAGATATTAAGAAGACGTGGCAAGAATACACAGAAGAACTATACAAAAAAGATCTTCATGACGCAGATAACCATGATGGTGTGATCACTCACCTAGAGCCAGACATCCTGGAGTGTGAAGTCGACTGGGCCTTAGGAAGCATCACTATGAACAAAACTAGTGGAGGTGATGGAATTCCAATTGAGCTGTTTCAAATCATAAAAGATGATGCTGTGAAAGTGCTGCACTCAATATGTCAGCAAATTTGGAAAACTCAACAGTGGCCACAGGACTGGAAAAGGTCAGTTTTCATTCCAATCCCAAAGAAAGGCAATGCCAAAGAATGCTCAAACTACTGCACAGTTGCACTCATCTCACACACTAGTAAAGTAATGCTCAAAATCCTCCAAGCCAGGCTTCAACAGTACATGAACCGTGAACTTCCAGATGTTCAAGCTGGTTTTAGATAAGGCAGAGGAACCAGAGTTCAAATTGCCAACATCTGTTGGATCATAGAAAAAGCAAGGGTGTTCCAGAAAAACATTTACTTCTGCTTTATTGACTACACCAAAGCCTTTGACTGTGTGGATCACAACAAACTGTGGAAAATTCTTCAAGAGATGGGAATACCTGCAAAGAGGAAAATTCATAGGGCCTGAACTCCATCTCAGGCCTGTCCGTGCTGGCTGTGCTCGACTGCCTCTCCAGTGGACTCTGAACTCTCTGCTTAGTGCCTGTGAGGACGACAATGGAAGGATAAGACCCCCTTCCAGACAGAGGAATCCTGAAGATCACATCCAGGCTACTCATTGCCTAAGAGGAAGCATACCGTAATCACACCTGTCTCCGGACAGGTCATAAACTTTTTTTCGTATCTGTCAAGATGTAATCACAGGCTTATCGATTATTAACTGGTTGGAATGTAACTGCGGGCTTATTGACTATTGACTGTTAAGACACGTACACATGGGGCAAGTGGTGTGTTAAGACACGTACACATGGGGCAAGTGGTGTGTTAAGACACGTACACATGGGGCAAGTGGTGGGTTTAGACACGTACGCATGGGGTATAAAAGATTTTCACAAATGCGGGACGGGGTCCTTGGCTAAGAGGAGACTCTGCCTTGGGCCCGCCGGTGTAATAAACTGCACTCCACTATCTGCATTGTCCTTCTGAGTGAGTCTGTTTCCCGGAAAGCGTGGCTATAACATTTGGTGCATTGGCCGGGAAACTCCTCACTTTGAGGAGACAGGTCTCATTTGAGGCCACCCCGAGGCTTTGGGACTTGAATTTCCTAGAGGGGGGAAGGCGCCTCGCCCCTCTGGAAGAATTCAGCCTTTCAAAGCCCGGTTTCTTCGCTTTGGCAGGTAGTGGACGGCAGCAGGGAACTGAGCGCTCAGGTGAGGAGGAGCCCACCCAGTAGGGTGGAAGAGGGGGCCTGATCACCCCCCTGGGAGGGACCAGAAGGAGCGGGGACCCACAGGAGCCTGGAATAGGCAGGTGGCGATTGCTTGGTACACAGGTCGACGAGCGTGCTGGGGTTTAGGAAGGAAATTTGTGAAGGACCTTTAGGAGGTGTGTCCACGCCATCTCGGGGAAAATTATTACCAAGCGATCGCCAGGGGATTTTTAGGATAGGAAACTGGTCCTTGTATGCTTGTATTCTGCCCTCCCCCAGGAGGTGTCCCGTCTGCTGTGAAATTCTTGACCCCCCCGGAATTGTTAGGCTAGAAGGAGGGGGAAACAGAAGTGAGTATGAATTGGCTTTTCCGGAGATGGCCTGGGACATGAGATATTTAACCCATCTGTGTTTTCATCTGCACCTGATCAAGCCCACCAAGGCAGAATGGACTTTAAGGGAGAAACAGTCTCGGACCATGTGATGTTCCGGTTCAGCTGTGCTGACCAGCAGGTGAAGACACGCTGATCCCCCTTCTCCCTCTGGGATATGGCAGGTAAGGCTCTTCTCACCCCAATTAGGAAGGAGGCAGAATGGCAATTTAAGTGTCACTGAGTGGAAATATCAGAAGTACATAGGGTACTGAGAACTTCATAGACAGAAGGAAAAGAAAAAGTAGAAGAAGGTCTGAGAAGGTAAGCAAGATGGGGGGAAGTGAATCTAAGGCAACTGTATCGGAGTGCATGATTAAAAATTTTAAGAAGGGCTTAGGAGGAGACTATGGGGTGAAGATGAAGCCTAACTGCCTCCACATACTCTGTGAGGTCGAATGGCCCCCTATGGGAGCAGGATGGCCACCAGAGAACACCGTGAACTTAAAAATAGTGGAAGCAATCTACACAGTAGTCACAGGAGAGCCGGGACACCTGGATCAATATCCATCTATTGACTCATGGCTAGCGTTAGCTTGAGACCCTCCTACTTGGACAAGGTTCTGTATCCAGAAGGGAAAGGGAAAAATATTAATGGCACAAAAATTGACTGATGATAAAAAAGGAAATTCTACAGGATTTGGACGGGGATGACCTGGCCCCTCCCCCATGCTGGATAATGACACGCCTGCCTCCCAGTGCTTCACCAGGACCGGAGGCCTCCTTAATGCCCGATCCAGGGCCAGGTGAAGTTTCTGCAACAGCCGCTGCTCCTCCGCCAGCTTTCCCGGAGTTCGTAGAGCCGCTGTTTGGGCAGGCTCCGATCCCGGTGACAGAAGCCTCTGGCCAACACTTCCAGGATCCCGTTCCACCCGAACCGCCCAAGCTATACCCGTCTCTCCTGGTGAGTACTGACAAGAGGGGGAGGGAGACGTTGGAATTAAGCAGAGACCACGCTCTGCCAGAGAGCTGGAGGGAACGAAAGAGAACAGACAAGAGACTTCCAGTGCAAGCTGCTGCTCTGGGAAAGTCTAACTCGGGCCCTCCAGAAAACCTCATCTGCCCCAGGGACAGGACAGTCCTTCAGCC